>NW_013954431.1:21482-22947 GCF_001266775.1 Austrofundulus limnaeus | reverse complement strand
GTTCTTGTAGAAAAGCACAACACACTGTTCATGACAGAGTTTTAAATGATAAACATCTTATGATGAGGCTGAACTTGTTTTGGTCAAAATTTGTAAATAATGTGTGATGTCAGACAAACTGCTACCAGATACATTTTTAGCTCAACATCTGTTGGTTTGAACAAGTTGTAGTAGGTTTGGTGTTGGTTAAGGTCAATTAGCTGTGGTGGCCATTTTGAACTGAGTTGACACTAAATGTTAACAAACCATAGATGTACAGCTTGAGTCAAAAGTCGCAGGACACCATTTTGTTTTTATCCAATATGGCGACTTTTGAGATGCTGGTCATATTCTGGACATTATCTAAAACCATTGTTCCCACTGGGGACCAGACCCTTTTCTGATCCGAGTTTGTATTAATATAAATTTATTGTTTGTCTATAAAAATCACCAAAACAAGTCTATTTGAATAAATAAAACTCTGTATGCAGTAAATCAGTTTTTCATTTTCCAAATAAGAGTTTGTCAACATAGTTAAATAATAGTGCTTCTTTGCAAAGACATAAAAGTTGAACACATCTTTGGGAGAGATGTTGAGTAGTGAAGAAGGGCTCAGTTTGGCACGGAAGTAAGAAAAGTGACACTAAGGAAAATAGGCTTGGTCTGATCTAAGGATTAGCCATTATTCTGTGTTAGTGTCACTGAAATGGCTTACGCATAATTCACAATCGTGGTTCACATTATCAAAATATGTTTTATGTTGTGCATAAAATGTGTTTACCTTGACACAAAGGGCAAATTTTGCTCTACTGCTATTATCATAGGGTTTAGGTGAAAGAGGCTGTTAGACCTGTGTTTGCAAAAATAAATAAATAAAAAAACACTCAAGACTTTGATCGGAGATTATTTTATTTGTTAATTTAGAATGAAGGGGCCACAACATAACTTTTTGCTAAAGCACATGTGTTAATTCTAACTCAGAAAGGGGCCTAAAGCCTCTGAGTTTAACGCTTTWAGTTTTTACGATAATAATAAACCAAAGCAAACCGCCCGTCTTAAAGAAGTTCAAGTTTATTTATATAAAGCCAAGTCACAACATACATTGTCTCAGGGTACTGTACATGAAAAGAATAATCTAAAGAAGAAAGCAGCAGATTGTGTTGAATCACTTCATCACAAGTGTCGTTTCTGTTGCAAATGTGCGCAAAACTTTGTCGATGTTCTTTTAATTTTGAAAAAACACAGTTTCGCAACTGCAGTGTTTCCATTAAGTAAGAAATGTTATTAAAGTCACGTGAATACGTTTGTTATCATGATAAGTCATTACAAACATGGCAGCGATGGATGTAAACACATAGCATGTTGCTACCACGACACTAGCGCTCATCATCAGAGGAGGCGTCAGCGTCTTTTATCGAGGCTTTCCAGAGACAATTCCCTACTTGGGAGCGGCTACGTATGCTGTGTTTTTGGGAAATTGTGGTCG
>NW_013954431.1:19436-21270 GCF_001266775.1 Austrofundulus limnaeus | reverse complement strand
GCTCCAGGGCCTGTCGTGTGTGTGAGGCTGGGCTTAAAAGCCTGAATTTAGCCTGAAACTCTCAGACTGAAGAAGTCTCTTGGAGGAGAGACGAAACGTTTCATTAGAGAAGAACCCGTCCAGAGGACCTATACAATTTTTTTCTTTTTGATTTTTTACCTGGATTACTGAGATGCATCAGGACGCTTCTTTCATAACTTGGTCATCGCTGAAAGACGTGTGTTGAGGCAGGTACGGGGCTGCATTAGCATAGCAGCCTTACCTTAGGAGGGGAAAGCCGCCTCGTAGCGTCTGTGCATTCTTTTGAACGAAATGCTGTTCCACGTTATCCTCCGTTATCCAAGGCAGCGCTCGAATTACATGTGATCCTTTTCCCACTCCAGGTGAAAATATGTTTTTATTTGCTTGTTAGCTGTCTTTCGTTCATCATTTTTTTCTGCCTCGCTGCCATGTTTTAACACAAGACCCTAATCTCGAGAGACCATGATCAGAGTGCTGTTTCACAGCACCCAAAACTTGCCAGACTAAAGCTTGTTCAAGAATGCAATGTTAAACAAACGTTGCGAAGAGTGCGTTTAAGGTTGCAATCTTAAACAATGTTGCGTTCTACAAGCTCCGTGATCCATTGCTCTGTGAGCTACTGCTAACAGGCTAAAGATCTTCTGGTAGATCCCGATCTACTGGTTGGCCTGGCCTGTGTTACAGGGCTAGAGTGTTAGATTGTTAAACTGTTAGTGTTAAAGTTTTAGAGTGCTAGAGTTTTAGAGTGCTACAGTCTTAGAACGTTAAAGTGTTAGAATTTCAGAGTGTTAGAGGGCTAGAGTGCTAGAGTGTTAGATTGTTAAAATGTTAGTTTGAGTGCTAAAGTTTTAGAGTGCTAGAGTGTTAGAGTGCTACAGTTTTAGAGTGCTAGAGTTTTAGAGTGCTACAGTCTTAGAATGTTAAAGTGCTAGAATTTTAGAGCATTAGAGGGCTAGAGTGTTAAAGTTGTAGATTGTTAAAATGTTACTTTTAGAGTATTAAAGTTTTAGAATGCTAGAGTGTTAGAGTGTTAAAATGTCAGATTATTAAAATGTTAGTGTTAGAGGGCTAAAGTTTTAGAGTGCTCGAGTGTTAGAGTGTTAGATTGTTGAGTTAGATTGTTAAAATGTTAGTGTTAGCATGCTAAAGTTTTAGAGTGCTTGAGTGTTAGAGTGCTAGATTGTTAGTGTTAAAATGTTAAAGTGGATTGTGTGGGCCAGAATGTGTTTAGTGATTTAAGAATAATCAATCTGAATGTCTACCTGTGATGGAATAAAACACAATGACAGGCTGTGTGTCCTGATAAAAAGTTGAACTGTACCTTTACTGTTGTTGCTACTTGTGTATCTCATAGCATGGATGTTGTGTAGCTCATCAAGATGCCTCTCATWTCAGCACCGGTCTTAATAAGAAACGTCAGGTTTTCCTTTCAGATGGTGCTGAGGCATGAATCAGGATATTTGCACTTATCTAGACTTGCATTAAAAATAAATGGCCAGCCTGAAGGAATAATAATTTAAAACACATCTGTCTAATGATGAAGTAGTGTGTTAGTTAGATTTTCTTGAGTTTATTCAGTTTGTTATGTTTATTTTAAAGTAATTAAAACTATTTTTAGTATTTGTACAAGTAGAAAAACAATAATGTGCTGTAACTGTCAGTCAGTGATTTCTTTACATTTACAGTTAAAGGAAACCAATTATGGGTTGTAGAAATGTTTATGGTATGTCTGTGGGCTATCCAGACCATGTTCATTCAATTTAATGCACAAAATAATTCTCAGATAATAAAATTTCCCATTTTCTAGTTCTGC
>NW_013954431.1:14249-18872 GCF_001266775.1 Austrofundulus limnaeus | reverse complement strand
AGATAGATAGATAGATAGATAGATAGATAGATAGATAGGTCGATCGATCGATCGATCGATCGATCGGTAAGTACATAGGCAGGTAGGTAGGTAAGTCGGTTGGTCTGTCGGTCAGTCGATAGGTAGGTAGGTAGGCAGGTAGGAGGGTCGGTCGATCTATAGGTAGGTAGGTAGGTCAGTAGGTACATAGGTAGGTAGGTAAGTTGGTTGGTCGGTCGGTCAGTCGATAGGTAGGTAGGTAGGCAGGTAGGAGGGTCGGTCGATCTATAGGTAGGTAGGTAGGTCAGTAGGTACATAGGTAGGTAGGTAAGTTGGTTGGTCGGTCGGTCAGTCGATAGGTAGGTAGGTAGGTAGGTAGGTCGGTCAATCAATCGGTAGGTAGGTAGGTAGGTAGGTTGGTCAATCGCTAGGTAGGTAGGTAGGTAGGTAGGTCGGTAGGTCGGTTGATCATTAGTAGGTAGGTACATCGGTCGGTCGGTCGGTCGGTCGGTCGGTCGGTCGGTCGATCGATAGATAGATAATTGTTACAGTCAGTCACAACTGCTGTTTTTAGACCGACACCCTGCTGCTCTCTTGAGTCGACTACAATGACGTCCGTGTCACCTGCTACGCTCTGATCTGCTCACATCAGTAGCTTCGCTCGCCCACCTCTTGTCGACTCTCATTTCTCACATTTAAGACTTTTTCCTGAGGCTGACAGTAGAAGACAGCGAGGTTCTGTGGATGATTTTTTACTCCCTATACAGCTTCCTTTGGACACTTGTTGAGTGTGGCGTTTCATCTGATGTAGCTGTTTTTTTTTTTTTTTTTAGACCATTCTCATTTTAAATGCTAAATGGACGATATCCTGTTGCTTTTTTTCTGCTAGAGTCTTGGGACTGAGATCTGACTAACGTGGTGTGACTGGTGATGTGTCATGGTCTCCTGAAATCAGTCTTTCTGTTTTAAAGAGATTAGTTTAGCCATTTTAAAGTGATGTGTCAAATACACTGCCTGCCTGAAAAACAGTTGGCCACCTGGATTTAATTAAGCTGACTTGGGGTTGCTGCAGTTGGTCAGGTCCAGGTTCAGCAACAGTTTTTGCTCAAAGAATATGGTCAGCTGACTACCTGAATGTACTGAATGAACAGGTCATTCACCAGGCAGGTTTCTGGTCACAGGGAACTTGTGTGAGATGCAGGGGGACAGCCTGGACAGGTCTCAGTCCATCACAGGGACACAGAGACAAACAAGACAACCAACCATTCATCTTCATCAATCGATCAAATATCACACAAGTATAATAAAATACAATAGTTCTGAGCTATACTTTATGGATTAATAAATGTAGTGGGATTATTATGTTTATACAGTATGTTTAGTGCTTCAGTTCTTCCTATTGAATATTATTATTCAATAGGATTGATTGTTTTATTGTCACACAAATCCTGCGTAAGTTACATAGTCTTTTCTCTTAGGCTTTTTTATAAAGTATATTTATTTTTCAAAATAAAAAACTAATTCTATATACAATAAGAAATACAAATCACAACAGAAAGAAGAAAAAATCGTTTATGTGCCCCTTTCTTCAAAAATTAATTCAAACAATAATAAACTCCTTCTCAAGCAACAATTCATATACACATTATACTATTTCAAATTTTTTTCAACAAACCAACTTTGATTATTCTCTTATACACACATATTGATCTGGCATTTTTAACATCACCAGATTATTCTGTAATTTTATTCCTCGGATGCAGTTCTTTCAAACTGGTTCGAAAATTTACCCATTCACACAGCACTCTATTAGGTCTCTACAAAGATAACATGTACAATCATCTATGGAGACTAATCAGTGCCAATCACATTCATACACTGAWGGGACACATCAGAGGCATTAGGAGTGAAGTGTCTTGCCCAAGGACACAACAACTGAGACAGCTGGAATGGTGAATCGAATCAACAACCTACCAGTTCCACACTGAAAAAATTTTTTTTGGGTGTAGTAACATTTATTTAATTATTCTTTTAAATTTTACAAAAAAAATATCAAAATTTCTAAACTACTAGAATTTACTACATAAACAATACGCATTATATTATAAATCAATATTACTGTACAAAAGAAGTAAATGCTAATATAATTTTACCAGTAACATTTAAGTGTTTTTTCTGGACAGCACATAAACATGAATATATGAAGTAACTTCTACTCTTCTGGACTAAAACTGAGGCTGCATGCACACACAAAGGCTGCTGCTCCTCATTCCCTTGCTTCACTTTTCAAGGAGAGGACAAGACAGGGGGGAAATAAAACATAAGTTGTCTGGTTTCTTTTGCTTGAATACATTTGTTGGTGTGCAATAGTTTGATGACATAATGTAGGTGATATTTAGTTGTCAGGGAACAGGGAATGCATATTGTAGCATTCTGCTGTGTTTGGCTGTTTGTCATGTGACTGCAGTGGAGGATTGTGGGTAGGATTCATGTTTGTTGTTGTTAAATCATTTTAGGGAATTGGTTAATATTGTTCTTTCAGCAATTAGTCTGTTGTGTTCCTCTAATTTGTGTGTTCATTATTTGTTAACTTGTGTTAAAGCGTTCAGCAGAAGTAACCATAAGTGAGAGTGGTAGGCCTWGTCATTAATAAGACCTGTGAGTTTCACTTTGTCTGTGTTGTTCATGAAGAAGAATCCAATAAAGGTTCTTCAAAACTGCCACCTGGTGGTGAAGTCTTGAACTACAACAWGAGCTACACTTTATCTGTAGCTGTGAGGTGTCATGCTACAATATTGTGCTTGATGCATGTGCACTGTTATAAAGAACTTGTAAGATTTACTAGAAAAAAAATCCTCATAACAATTTGCACTAATGTTTGTTAAGTAAATTTAAATGCTACAAATTCWWGTAATATTTACTCATCATTATCTAGTAAAAGTTAYTAAGAATATAGTTAAAGATTTGTGAATAAATTAGGTAAATTTTACTTAATTTGATCAAGTATATGTTACAAGATTTAATTGAGCAAATTAAGTAAAATTTACCTGATTTATTCAGAAATCTTTATTCATAATAACTTTTACTAGATAATGATAAGTAAATATTACATGAATTTGTAGCATTTAAATTTACTTAACAAACATTAGTGCAAATCGCTTACAGGATTTTTTTCTAGTAAATCTTGCAGGTTATTTTTTACAGTGCAGGACAACTCCAGGTCCTGTTTGACAGGTTAGGTTAGGATTAACAAAGTCTTCAGACACATATTAGTGATGCAGTGACTTATGACATGCAGCAGAGTGGTTTGGAGCTTGTACCAAACTGTGATCGTGAGATGGAGTTGGTTTATTATCATGATGTTTGCGTATTAGAGCCTTAGGTGAAAACGTGGTCCACGACATGAAACCTGCCTTCATCAGCAAGACCTCTGAGAATCTGAAGCAGAGATGGAAATGCTGAGGCTGTAATCCCACCTCTCAGCTACATAAATAATAAATACTGCCCTGTCTAACCTTCCTTCATTCACCTTTTGGACACGTGTTCTCATGGATCAGGCCAACTGGATGAAGAGACAGTAAATGACAACATTCAGATTAATTTAAATAATTAATTACGCCACTGCATGCCACTAAAATAATGTTTATTACTGTTTTTATCTGTATTTTAAACAACTAGCCTTTAGACAGTGTACCATCCCCAGCAAAGCCCCATTCATAAATGGATGAAGCCTAATTACTGCTGTCATGTGTGAACATTAGAATTGCACATCCTCATGTCTCTGTCACGTTGAATGTCCTGCTTGGCACACAGACGAGGTCACTTCTGCTCTTTGGCCTCGCCCTGATCTCTAAGTGTGCTCCGAGAACTTGGATGAAACAGGATGGGAGGAATGCCCCTCAGAAGGCCTGCAGTGAAGCTCTGCAGGCTCACTAAAAATGGATCAGAACCTAATAACGTACACGAGTGGGGCAAAGTCAGAAAAGAGAAATCACGTCTGAGGGTACAGAAATGTCCCTCAACTGTTTGCTGAGCTGAAGGACGTTTGAGCTTCACAAAACATTAAGAGGACATCTGACTTYTGCTCTGACAGTCGAAACAAGCTGAACCATTCGCACAGAACAGAAACTATCAATCAGAAACAGATTTTACAGAAAATTGTTACAGGAGCCTGAGAACAACTGGTTTTATATCTGATTCCTGTTAACAATTTCAGCCCTGTGCAGTCTAATGCTGTAAAAGAAATTATACACATGTGTGAGTGTGTACATAAGACAACAAACAGCCTCTGACAACAAATCATCTCTGTGGTTCTTATTAACAACTCAGCTGGCATGAATTTGAAAAGTCTTGTCCCTGCTAGAGCCACACAAACTACATCTCCATGTTTGTCTGTCAGAGCTGTGCGGTGCTGTGGCTCCAGCTTGTCATTCCTGTGTGGAACATCACCAGTCAGTCACCAGGGGCGTCACAAGTGGAGGTGGCCACGGGGGGCTGTGCACCACCTGTTTTATCCTAGAGTCCTACGCTTCTTGTTTGTGTTTATTTATTTTGTTCCAGATATTTAGGATTTGTAGAATGTTTTAAATATAAAAAATGTTTTTGAATATATATATATATATATATATATACACGTATGTATGT
>NW_013954431.1:11614-13452 GCF_001266775.1 Austrofundulus limnaeus | reverse complement strand
GATTTTAAAACTTGGTTAGATGGACAGTTTTTACAGAGTGTTTTCAGCTAGATACACTTCTACTCACATCTTGGGTTCCTTTATGTTTAACAAAAACAACATGACATGATGACTCAAGAAAAAGAAGGAAAATAATCCTTGAATTGAAATCCACACCTAAAGGCAGTGTGATGAGGTCAAAACCATTTATTTCCTGTTATTTGACAATCTGGCTTTTATTTGAAACGATCCAGCAGGAAACAGAACGAGGTTGAAATATGAAAGTTGTAACAGTCTGATTTAATTTTCTATCTGGGTTTTAAAAAGAACAAACAAACAACAAAACATAAACACTTCTTTCCATCCATCATCTTTACCCGTTTTTTTCCTTTTCTAGGGTCACAGGTGCCCATGTCCAACAGTCACAGTGTGAGGGGCGGGGTACACCCTGGACAGGTCACAGTCCATCACAGGGACACATAGAGACAAACAAACATTCACTCTCTCACTCTCACCTAATGACAATTTAGAGTTATYAATTAACCTAACAGTCATGTTTTTGGTCTGTGGGAGGAAGCCGGAGTACCCGGAGAAAACCCACGCATGCATGGAGAGAACATGCAAACTCTACCCAGAAAGGTCCCTGGGCCAAGATTTGATCCGGCGACCTTCTTGCTGAGARGCATCAGCTCTACCCACTGATCCACCGTGCCGCCCCATAAAAACAAACACTTCTGATTGATGGTTAGTTTAAACTGTTACACTGAAAGCACCTGAGACACCTCCCCCCCGACACGCCTCCATTTAAATCTGTAAAATAGATGTGAATGTGTCCAACATGTAAACGGACTGTACTTATACAGCTCCTTTCTACCCATCGAGGACACTCAAAGCTCTTCACTCTACATTCTGTGTCCTCATTTATCCATTCACACAGCACTGTATTAGGTCTCCACAAAGCTAACATGTACAATCAACTATGGAGACTAATCAGTGCCAATCACATTCATACACTGATGGGACACACATTATGTGATTCTCCTCCGATTCTGCCCTCCTGGTGATCAGAAATGATTTCTAGATGCAGGAAAATGATGGATTAAATGGAGAACAAGTGAGAAAAATATCTAAATAAGGATTGGGTTGAAAAAATGCAAAAGAAAAGTGATTGTGTGGGTGTGCACGCATGTGTGTGAAGCTGCTGTCTTCAGCGGCGCATGGGGCTGAGAGACATTTCCACCTTTACACGTCTTTAATAAATGTAAACACAGAGGAACTGATGAGTTTGTTAGAACTTAGAAAAATATTTATTAAATAGTTGAAGTGAAGGAACGAGTGACTCGCAGCGCTGCGAGTTTCTGCCGCGGTATGGGACTGGGAACAGCTGACAGCTGACCCATACGCACAACTTTACGCAGCAAATATTGCGTCTTGTGGAGCTGAGGAATCATCACAGCTGACCTGTTCTGAATTAATGTACTGAGTTGACACCGTTTTTTTCTCAGTTAGAATTAAAAATGTTTCTTAGACAATTCACACATTTTATTCTCCTCAGCTGTGTGTGCGCTCTGCAGGCCTGCGCTCTGCGTGTGTTTCCAACTTGAGACAGAAATATAAAAACTTTACAGTTTACAGACTTGACTGAGGTTCTTTTGATCATTTTTTAGGCTGATCTATTGTCTAAGGTTAAATGACTTTTAGTCCCGGGGTTCAGGTTCATGATCGTTCAGTTTAAACAATAAAAACTCAAACTAAAATAAAAATCTGACACCATGTTCAGACGCTCCTTACATCCAGAAAACACAACAGAGTCATATTTCTGTGGATTCAGGTCAGATTCATGACTTTGTGAGTTAAAA
>NW_013954431.1:8219-9989 GCF_001266775.1 Austrofundulus limnaeus | reverse complement strand
ATTTAGCTTGTTAACTAAATATTTAATTTGTAAGTTAAATATTTAGTTTATAAACTATGACATTTATAAATGAATGAATCATATGGTGAAAAACTGACTTTGAAAAATAAATCTGTTCTTTTTTTCCTTATAAAAGGTTAAATAAAAAAATATTGGTGGTAATTTTTGACTGTGTAACTTTACAAATGGCACCCCATACCTGCCACCTCCTTGATCGCAAAACCTTAAAAAAGAGACAAAAACAAGCTTTAAATAAACTCATAAAAACCTACAGGCCAGAGCTCAGACCCTCCTGTACTGTGAGCAGCAGTTCTGGATTTATGTCTAATTATTACTCTGAGTTTCATTAAAACCTGTCCCGTTTTTAAGAATAGGCCAACAGAGACGATCTGTAGAAGAGTCTGACAATTCTGTTGCGCTGCTTCTTATTTCTGCTCAGATGTTGTTTAAAGCATGAGATAAAAAGAGTCTTCAAACCCTGCTGGCTGCTGTCAGATGGGCTTAGCAAACAGCCAGCTCCTGCCTTCGTTCAGTAGCAGACAATTAAAGAGAAAAGCTGCTGTTAGATGTTTCAGAGCCTCCCAAACTCACCTTCACACCTCTGCCTATAGTGCAGACCTCAGCTGCTCGTGTTTGTTTGTCAGCTCATAAATTCCAGGAGCAGSGTTTTTTTCCTGGGAGCAGAGAAACACTGTGGAGAAGTGAAACATTCACCTCTCATATTCCACCTCCTTTTTGTCTGATGTGTTGTTCTTGGACCTCCACTTGATTCATGACACGCTCCAGTTAACTCACTTCCTGTAGTAATCAGAGAGAGGGAGGCTAAACATCATCGTCCCTGGAGTTTTGCTCAGGTTGTGCAGTTTTAAGATATAGAATAACCTAATTATATTATAGGAGCTTGTTTTCTCTTTGTGGGAGGTCTGCAAGGCCTGTACACAAGGGACATATGTGATGAGTAAAGACAGCTCACTTTATTTTCTCATGTTAGAGTAAAACATTACCAAGATCAGGCCTACCTCAGTGTTTGTGTTGTGAGGGCCTCTCAGCTACTWACATRCTAAATTTTAGCTCATTATCTATAAAGTTTTAGCCATCCTTGAGTTGGTTAATGTTGATCAACTTCAATSTTTAATTGTATTGTCTCCAAAGTGAACCAGTTGTAGATGTGCAACCAAAGATTGCTTTCTGRAAAGTTCTGGAAAATTCACCCATTAGTTCATTAGATCTTTTGCTAGCAGACAAACGAGGCTGGCACCAATAGTTGAAAATGGATTATGTTCTTTAAATGACTCTCAGGAACAACCACATTAAACCTTAGCRTATGTAATGTTTATAAAAATGGATGAATTATTGATGTTTGTCTTTTCTAAGTTCAGATGACTGTAGTGGTCATTTTGATGTAGGTTGGCACCAAAAGTTTTTGACTTTAAAGGGAGCATATCAGACAAAATCCACTTTTTTAGCTGTTAAATGCGTTATGTTGTGGACTTGGAGTCTTTGCAGAAAAGTTGAATTTAGTCTCCTGGTGCTGCAAATATATCTTTATATTCTGATTGGGTCCTATTTTTGCAGGTTTTTCTATTTTCTATGACAGTTATCTGCAATGGAATCACCAAATAAGGTCTGGACTTACCATCTACAATGTCCTCATCTTCACTGTCCTCTGGCTCTGGATCTGACTCTGGTTTTAGGTCAGACTCTGGCTCTGGATCTGACTCTGGTTTTAGGTCAGACTCTGGCTCTGGATCTGACTCTGGTTTTAGGTCA
>NW_013954431.1:0-1330 GCF_001266775.1 Austrofundulus limnaeus | reverse complement strand
CCATGTTTGTAATGACTTATCATGAGAACAAACGTATTCACGTGACTTTAATAACATTTATTACTTAATGGAAACACTGCAGTTGCGAAACTGTGTTTTTTGACATTAACAGAATATCGGCAAAGGTTTGTGCACATTTGCAATGGAAACAACGCTAGTGTTTATCAGTAAAACAGAAAAAGGCAAACAAGGTTTTTCCTTTTTTAAAACTTTATAAAAATGTTACTTGAGCAAACGAGCAAACATAGTTTGTAGAAATGAAATACCTGCAGGATGAAGTTCATACYTTTATTATAATCTAGTTGAAATAGTTAGCTGCTACGCTGCTTCTTTATAGAAATAATCACAACTTTAGTTAAAATATTCAGAAATGGTTATTCACTGAGTTTGGAAACATAGCATTTATTGCACTTCATTAACAATAAATATCCTTAACTTTCCCTTGAAACAACTGAAAAAAAAACAACAGTAAACATATTTATTTAAACGTAGGAAAGAAACTGCATTAAATAATAAAAACAAATAAATAAAATGGCCAGTAGCTTCCCTTTTTATTATAGAGTTCTTTAAAATCTGACTCCTCCCTCAAATTTCATTACTTATTTTTCTAAATTTCAGGTTTTATGATGTAACATTTCTACACTTAAAAACGAACTTTTCATGTTGTGGATTAATAAAAGTTTAATGTTTAAATGGGAAAATGTTTTAAAAAATTGTTTATAAAATATTTTCATGTCTTCGTGACGTTTCAGTCAACAGAAGATTCTTGATTAAGAAAAGAATATTAAATCTATGAACTGGTCTCTTCGTTCTTGGTGTGATGCTGTAATTACTGCTGTTAGCTTCTGACTACCATCCAGGAACTGTAGCTTTTCTAGACAAGACAAGATGGGAGCATTTTTACAAAGTGGAAAGTGACAAAATATAACCAAAACACCCCCCCACACATGTTGAGGAGGACACTCAGAGTTATTCTCCTCAGCATCACTCCCCAGCTCCTCCTGGATGATGAAGCTCCTCACCTTATCTCTAACTATAAGAAACTCCTTTCAGCTGCTTGGCTCRGAGCTCTCATTCTTCCTGTCATGATCCAAACCTCATATGCATGAGTGAGGGTTAGAAAGTAGCTGCAGCTGTAAACTGAGAGGTTTGCATTATGGCTCAGTTCTACATTCATCACCCAGAGGGGACATTTCACCTTTTTCCTGTTGAGAACCACAGTCTCAGACTTTAGCTCCCAGCTAAACTCTCGCAGCTGTATGCAGTTCACCTGGATCAAAGGTGTTTCCATTTCTGGTTCCAACCGCTTTTTCAGTACCTCCTCTAATAA
>NW_013954430.1:6659-28136 GCF_001266775.1 Austrofundulus limnaeus | reverse complement strand
TCTCTCTCTCTCTCTCTCACTGGCTGGCTGTAGTTGACACAGATTTTCCCTCAGTTTGCTTTAGAGTAATCAAACGATTTTTATAAATAATTAAATAAAACTCAGCTTCAAATTAATTTTCTCACACAGCCTGCAGGACGATAAAAACAATAAAAATATAATTAAATAAGTCAGATAAAATTAGAAATAGGTCCATCGCTCTTCTCCTCGTCCTCTCCCCCTCCTGCCTGCTCTGTTTTTCCGCGGCAGAAACCCCCGGCCCGCGACAAACACGGACTTTAAACGTGAAGTTTTATAACGTTCACACATGCGAGGTGGATGTGCCCTGTGCGTGTATCCAAAGCGTGACTTTTGCTCTCCTGCTGTTCTCCTGCTGTCGGGGAGGGGTCAGTGGGTCAGGGTCGTCTGAGGAGGAAGCAGATGAAGGGATTGCGGCACAGGAACTTTTATTTAAGATTTAAGTTTTTTTTATTTCGAAGGTCCTCATGGCTCAGCAGCAGAAGCATAAATATTACTGTAGGGGTATGTAGGGGTCACCTCGAGTGAAGAAACAAGATTTACTGCCTCYAAGCAGGCCTAGAACAGGCCTGACGAGAGGACAGGAACTCTGTCACAAACTGAACTCTATTTAGGCCATGACAGGTCATTCCAACTGTGGAAGAAAACCCCTCAGTTCTCTTAATCAGATAATGGACAGAACAATCTCTTCTGTTCGTGATTCATTTGTTGTTTAACTAAGAATATTTATGCATTTGTTAAACCATGATAATAACTGTCACAGGAAAAGTGGAACCACTTCTACTCTTTTATCGTGCCTTAAAGATTTATAATGGTATAAAAAAATCACAGAGAATCTGATTACAATGTTTTCATTGTGTTTTTATGTAAATCACTGTTTTATTTTACTGTGAACACAGTAATATAACTGTGGATTTTTCCTGAGAAAATCTTTCATTTATCTGGACTAACAGAAGGTTCAGATCTGATTATAAAACAGAAATGTTAATTAATCACCATAAATGTTTTGCAGTGATTTCTCATAGTCTATCAGAAGAAAGCTGAAAAGAGGTTATCATATGTTGTTGAACAACCACAGAATTTTAACCTTGGGCTGGCGCCGGCTGGCAAATCTTTATCTTTCTTTCTCTGACTCATCTCTAAGCCTGAGGGCGGAACCAGAGTTCGTCAGTTTCTTTTACTAACCTGGACGGCTTTGAGCGACATGCTCTTCTTCCTGATTCCAACCTAGGAAGACAGCTGGGATTCTCTCCGGAGAAACCTCAGTTTGGCTTTTAAGTCTGACCCTATGAGCTAATTAGGGAAGACTTCACAGCTAGGGTCCCGGCACGCCTGCCGGTGGTTCCCAATCAGGCTTCAAGCCTCTAAGTCAGTTTTTAACTCCCGAGGGGAGATTTTATTTTGGAAGGAGGAACCGGATATGGCTTGAATTTTTCTGGCTTGGACTGAAACAGATGAAAGTTACATGGAAAAACACCTGTTCGCCAATGACCAGTAAGTGAGCCGACATCAGTTCCCTGACTGATCAGAGGCGAGCCAGCTCCTACCCCGAGGGTGCCTTAAGAAGTCATCATCAGGTAAAAGCTGATGTGTTCGGAGTGACGTGTCATGTGGAACCTGAGCTTAGAAAAGACGTGCAGTTGCAGATGTATAACTGGTCGCAGTCCTCCTGGCACTTCACAGCATATACAATATTGCTCTGTTTGTGCCGGGGCACCGGATCTTTGGGATGAACCAGCCTTTGCCGTAATGTGTTTTGGGGTTTGAAAGCTACTGGGACATCATGTTTAGAAAATAAACGTCTCAGTTTCTCCGAAACACCCGCAACATACGGGAGGAACGTTGGTTTGAGAGAGGAGTAAAAGAAGCCATTTTTGTAAAGAAAGACCGTCCATCATTAAACAGAGGTGGGGGCCTCCGTTTTCAGCTGTCCCCCTCCTACAGCGCTGCCATTGGCAGTATCACTCCACCCCCTGTTAACAAAAGGTATTAATTAGGGTGAACGATAGCCATGTGATGTGAGTATGAGTCACCTGTGAACGATGGCCATGTGATGTGAGTATCAGTCACCTGTGAGCGATAGCCAGGTGATGTGAGTATGAGTCACCTGTGAACGATGGCCATGTGATGTGAGTATCAGTCACCTGTGAGCGATAGCCATGTGATGTGAGTATCAGTCACCTGGAGGCAGGACTCAAAAGCCTGAATTTTGCCTGAAACTCTCAGACTGAAGAAGTCTCTTGGAAGCAAGGGTGTATGTTTGCACAACTGAAATAATGCCAAATTTGAACAAGGAGTTTGGGTGTGGTTATCAGTTAGGTGGATGGGGATGAATTCCTTTTCAGGATAGGTTAGACATTAGAAGAAYCCACTTTAAAGGGGGCCTGTGTGACAATGAGTTCACTTGTAACRCCATGTTCCTAACTTTGGTAAATCCACAGGTATCAGATATTGGAGTTCTGCTGATGAGGGTGGTGGTGAGAGGACCAGACCCAGTTGGTAAAATCTACATTCATGTGATGCAGCCTAGTGACTTAGAGCTAAAAGTTGATGTTGCTCCTAGCAAGGAGCTTACTGTAGAAACTGGAGTCACTCAGACTAATTATTGGTTAAGATTTGTCAGAAATGCAGCAAGCCAAGCAAAATTGTTAAATTGTGTTGTTTGTGCAGAGGCCAGACCAGCGTTACTGACAGTGTCATCACCACTAAGTAATGCTTCTAGTTTTTTTCTGTATGTTTGAATTGCATATTACTGAGAACCCATCAGTTCAGTGTAAATATTTAGAACATTTCTTTCCTATTTCTCCAAAAACAGATGTGCCTCCGGTGTTCAATGCGGTTAAGGGCAGCTTCACTTGTTTGGCCAGGAGGTGGCAGCAAAGGAGGATGGAGATTGGACAACTGGATGGGGCCTTGTGCAGAGAGGACATCAATGTCACATTGTGGAAAAATGCAACAATCTTAAATGTCTCTAGGGCTGATGTGTTTTGGTATTGTGGTAATAACCATTTGCTAAAGGTGTTGCCAGCTGATTGGAGTGGAATCTGCACTGATGTGTCCTTGATTTCGCCGGTCAGATTTGTGAACATCACGGTTGAGGAATTGATAACCCATCGGTCGACTTTGGACAAGCAGGTTGTAAACTTGAAACGGTTTAAATGTGATTTTAATATATATGAAAGCAGGCCAGCATATATTGATTCTATTGGGGTGCCAAGGGGGGTTCCGTCTGAGTCTAAACTAACTGATCAGGTGGCTGCTGGGTTTGAGAGCAATTTACCATGGATCATATTGAACAAGAATGTTGATAGAATAAATTACATCCATTTTAATGTACAGAGGCTTAATAATCTGACCAGAGARGTCCTCCAGAGTGCTCACGAGCAGTTAGCTGCAACCTCCTTGATGGCCTATCAGAATCGCATTGCATTAGTCTATTTGTTAGCAGAACAAAATGGAGTGTGTTTGTTTTTGGATCYTCTTGTACATTTATTCCTGGACACACTGAAACTGATGGGTCATTCACAAAGGCCGTTAAAGGTCTTAGAACTTTGTCTGAAGAGATGGTCAATTTTTCAGGGACTTCCACCCAGGCACAGGGCTGGTTTGTTAAGACGTTTGGAAGAATCTTTTATCTGCAGTTCTGATGCAATTAGTGACGGTGGTGGTCATTTTAGGTTGTTGTTGTTTGTGTGGCATCCCTGTTGCAAGAATGCTATGTTTAAGAGCCGTCTCTCAGATTGTTCGAGCTAACTTAGACCAACATCCGTCCATGGAGTACCAGATGACACAGAGGGGAGGAGCCATTCCGATGCGACTGCTGCAATATCCATACGGCGCAGATGACGACTGAGGAGACCACAGCCCTGAAACGTTTTTCTAGCTGATATTTTTAGCAATAGAAAGGTAACACTGACATAGTCACACACACTTAGTCGGGCATGAACTTACAGGTTTAAACCAATCAAATGTTTGAATTATATTGTATGTTTTAATATTGCAATGTTTTGTTTGTTGTCTTTCTTTTATAGTTGTGACACACTAGCCCATGAGCTCAGGTTGTGTTTTATAGATGTCTAACATATTTTCTGATTTTTTATTGTGGGGTGGGATGTTACACATTTTCCACGTCGTGCTGTACGCTTAGTTTAAAATGCATACACATTGTACCTTAATGCATTCATATAGACTTCTTATTATAAAATTTCTTATTTTTGTTCAAGCGATTAATTGTCATGTGAACAGGGGGAAGTTGAAGAAATTTATGAGTCAGGTTAGATACTGATTTTAAAAGCACTACACCGTTTTCTTTTTAAAGTATTGACTTTTATAATCCATTGTTTAATTATTGTCATGTCTTGATTAAAATAGCTTAGATACATGCCCGAAACACTATCACAAAACATAAGAAACCGTTTATAAAACATTAGGTGAGCATTGCTATTCAGAGTATCTGCGATTCAGCCGTAGGCCAGAAGTGGGCGTACCGGGCACCGAAAACCATATACTTATAGCCGGGGCTTCCGGTTTTCATTCAGCGTGGGTTTCCTGCTTGCAATGACAGCATTAAACCTCGGTTCATTTCAGTCACTGGTGTTGTATGGTCCTCATTCTCTTCACATTTAAATCTATTCAATATTTATGTGGTTTTGTCTCGATTTCAGTTAATGAACACTAAATTTTCTTACATTATTATCCTTTACAGTGCAGAGTTTAAACAACCTGAAACACTTTAAGGCTCATCAGCCAGGCTTGTAATGGTTAATACAAAAAATGTTAAATAAACCTGTTATTTGAGCTTCTGTGCAGCTCATCTCTAGTATTTCAAGGCAAATCAGACACATACGCATTACAAAATAATAAATTTATTTAGGTTTTTTTTTTTCTTTTTAAAAAAGATTGCACATGCACACCCACACAATAACTTGTAACCATCCGTATAGGCTGATAATTCTTGTCAAAGCTAGCACACAGCTGCAGACTTAACAATATGGTCTTAAAGATGCCATGGAGAAAGCTTGCACTGTTGGATTATAAAGTTAAATGTACAAAAAAGGCAGTCTGAAAATCAAGTATAAACATTTAAAAACAATTTTACAAATGGACAAAGTACAAAAAGAGCTCCTGTCACATAAAACAAAAGTAATGTCAGCGGACCTGGTCCTGAAACAGAAGACGGTAGGTTAGTGTAGATTACTACGGCTGCTCAGCCAAAAATTGTAAAAGTATTTAAATGTGTTGCATACCTTTTTTTGGCAGTTTCACTTCACCTCTGACTAGAAAAACACTCAGTTTTAAGATGGACTTAAATGAGAAACGGTGTGGAACGTGGTGGACTTTCATGCACAAAGTTGGACGTCTTCACAATCCTTTGGGGAAGCTTTTAAAAGATACATTGGCTTTCAATTCGTTTTACATTCACTACTCTACATTAAGGTGTAGATATCATATTCACATACAGTACTTGAATTCTGCACCAACAATTTGGGACACTAAACAGGCATTGATGACAAATTGAATAAAAAATATTTATCTATAAGGGCCAGTAGAGGTAGCATTGTTTCACCTTTACTGCTATGAAGTTGTCAATGGTTGCATGCAAGGAATCAAATGCAGCCCAAGTTATCAATAACTATCAATATTACATAGATTTATTTAATAGTTTGAAATTGGTATAGTAATAGTCAAAACTTGAGCCCTATAGTCGGTTTCAAATTTTGTAAGAGGTTTTGACTTTCAAAGTGAAATATTTCCCTTAAACGATTGGCAGCAGGTATGTTAATGCTGGCTCTAGAGTCACCCTAAATGGACAATCCTGATGAAACATCTGCAAACATCTAGTTTATCAACTAACGTTAACAAAACTGGACAAAATATGAACCGTTGTGCAATTATAAGGCAAACACAAGGAAGTTTGATCTACCAGGCTTTTACAGCAGAGACATTTTTGTAGATGAACAATGTGCTTGTTTTTAGTAAGTGCTCAACAAGCGTAGGGTGGGGCGGGGCTGGAGAGAAGTTATTTCTGATTATTATACTGCATCCTCCCAAGTTCAACAGTAAGCCAGACACATTTTCACTCTGGAGGTCAGAAGGGAATGCTGAAGTAAAGCACGCCCAACTCATAATGTGACCGACTGCTCTGAACAAGTTACCACAGTTCAAGTCTTGCATTAAATTTGTTATGGATGCTGAGTCGTGTGTATTTTTGAGTGACATTCTGATTTCTGTAGACAAACACACTAGCCAGACCTTTAGTACTTTTTTTAATGCAAGGCGTAATTGTGTGCAAAATGCTCAGTTTTCTGCAAACTCGTCAGCCAGAGACTTGGAGGTAAGTGGCACATCTTTACATTGCCCTTCACAAGGCTGTGGGACCAGAATAGGAAATTATTGAAAATATGTTTATACTGATAACAAAATACAAATATTCTGATATACAACATATGTTTAAAAAATAAAAGCAGTTGCCAAGCTCACAAATGCCAACTGCATAATTTTTTATATTATATTTATATATATGTATATGTGTATGAATTCTTTTCCCAGGGAAGCGGATGCCACTTTCCAAGCGATGTGGAAAAACCTTAATTTACAGCGCCAAGTCGTTGAAATAGTTTCTTCCCTTTGGAGAGCAGTCCCTTTTTCTTTTGGGAGGAGTACATTTCCATTGGGGCCCTGAAGGGACTGCCGGGCCCAGTGGTGGCAGGGCCGGAGCCAGGGATGTGTGGACGCACTGTGGGAGAGGGTGCTCTTCTGTGCAGAGACGATTTTTCCAGTGGAACCTAATGGGAGACCCGTAAGGGACAGTTGAGGGTGGTAAAAAGCAAACCGTCTCTCATACCACAGTCAATACTCCCCCCACCTTTCTGTCTTAGCAGGGCCACCAATAAAGATAGAGGTCTACCCCCACTCCTCTCACATGTTGTCCTGTACACTCAGGTATGGATAAACACCCCCTCCCACCCACTCTGTACGGTAGGAACAGTCTTTGATTTAAAAAAAAGAAACTTAAAAATATTCTACAATAACACACAAGTTAAACGTGACAATAACTAACTTCATCAATGTAAGGTAACAATTTCCCAACTACAACTATCAAAAGCTGCTGATTTCACATGAACAGATTTGTACTTTTGGGACAAATTCATATCACATTCAGTTCACTTCCGCTTAAAAATAAATATTTACTAATACAACTGGGTTACAAAGAGACTACTTGTCACTATTTTCTGTAATCATGAGCTAAAAGGCTCTTAAATTGCACTTGAGTACAGATTTAAGTTTTACACAAGGCCGTATCTGTGTTGGTATTTGGTCAGAAATTGCAATGCAGAAAATGTGAGGAGTTAAGGTGAGACTTTGTCAAAGAAACTTTCACTTCAAATCTAAATCGTAAGAAACAAAATGCGCTTTTTCCTTACAGACCTAATATTTGTTGGCTAAATACCACTGAGTAACATGATTCACTGAATCATGTTACTATTTGTGCTACTGTTTAGGTTAACATGGCAATAGCTGAATGTAAAGATTTAACTTTTAAGCACCTCATTAATAGTTGCACTTTAAATATATTTTACTTGATCATTAAAACASTTTCACAAAAATAGTACTGATTTAATAGTTTGAACATTTTATATACCCTCTCTGTGCATTTGTAGCATTTTTGTTACATAATTAGATTAAATTTTTTGCCATGTATGCTTAAATCAGGTTATTTGTTTTGAAGTCTATGTCCCAAAAAAGACCCAAAGCAAAATAGAGTGCAGTGCTTTGTTTAAAAAAAACCTGTATTTCTGAGTTTCAAAATTAAATATGTTTGAGGTTTTTTAAGTTTGTTTTTAAGCTGCACTGACAGAAATCAAATTTTCCTATCAGTACTGTTTATTTCAACTGCTTTTCAAATAATCGTGCAATTGTGGAAGAACGGCCTTTTAGCGTATCATGAGTTACAGCAGGAGACTTATTGCAGGAGACGGACATTGTCATGTACAACACTCAGAGAAACAACTGAAGATACCACACTGGTTGTCTAATGCATTGCCTAGGGTAACGATGTCCACCCAAGAAAATATGTTGAATGTTTTGTTCGAACAAAGATAAAACCAGAACTGAGCAGCACTGAAAGGAACGTCATACAAAGTGTACATGTTGCATACCAGAAACTAAGGATACCCATGCCATCTGCATTAGACGAGAGGAGCGTAATCTTGGTATCCTCAGTTGCTCACTTACGTGACGGAAACAGAGCCTTTAAGGTGTGAAATGAACACTCTTCTTCTGTTTTGCCAAGCAGGTGAGAAAAAGAAATAAAAAAATATGGTGATGGCATTTCAATATTTAGCACTATGACAATGGCAAATTAGAACAGAAGGAAGGAAACATCTGATGACAACTACGAATAGTTTAAACAACTGCATTATTTGTTAAACACAAAAATAACATCACATATTTACATTTGGGAAATAAATCCTGAATTTATTCTCTGGTAGCAAGTGACCTTTGCTTGCTAATTTACAAGAAAGCAATTTACAAAACAAGGCATTCAGGAGCAGATACAAAAGTTGTACTATGCTAGGCTCATCTTCATATAAAACMTTCATGCATCTGGACTATATACCATGCTGAGCTACAGACTACATAGTTCATCTGTCAGTACAACAAAACTATTTACTCTATTAGAAATTAATTCAAACACAGAGTATATTCATAAAGCATCTTTTCCAATGTTACATAGGCATGTGCAAAAAGTATTAGCTGCTGTTTTTTATTTTTTTCAAGACATAAGTTAAAAAGTCACAGGAGCATTTCCCCCATCAGCTTTAATCTCACAGAGAATGCTTTATGAATACAATAAATCCATTTGTTACACAATGCAGAACGTCCCCCTTTTCACAGTAGTAAACATGAAAAAAATAAAAATACCTTGGTCAAGTTTTAGTTTTAAAGTTTCTTTTTTTATCTAGTTATTTACAGGGTGATGCTTTTAAAGTCAGAAATCCCTTTGTATTTGGCTCAGTGAGACACATGGACAGACACAAGACTAAGGGAGATTGAGGGAACATAAAAAATAAGTAAATGGATGACAGAGGGCTAGTACTGCGAAGGAGCATGTACCCTTTTGGTCTTTATCCGTGCTGGAGTGTCCTGGGGGTAGCGAGATGGTGAATCAGTGAGAAAAACCTCAACGTCATCAGGCACTTCTTCGAGAAAGTTGGAAGGAACGAGCCCCTTGTGTCCGTTGAGCTCGCCCTGCAGGAAAAAAAAATGAGAGCCACACTGAACTTTAAATGTTTCCCAACGGTTAGGAACCTTTCTAGAACTGAAGAGGACCAATGATGATAACGTTACAAGCTGTGATAGAGCTGATTAGTGGAAACAGGATGATGCATTGCTAAGTGAATTCCAAACCTCTTGGAGAGTTTGTACAACTGTGGCTGTTTTGATACAATAAGCTGTTCTGTAAACTTGTTTAACTTTGAAAAGACTTTACCTTTTATTCCTCTAACAGCAGCTTTTTGAGTTGATTGCAAACACTGTTTTATGCTGATTGAGAATCCTATAGTAGATTTTTTTTCATTTGTACTTGATCATCCATGCATTATCTTAATCTGCTTCTTCCTTTCTGGGTCACTGAGGTCCATATCCAGCACTCACAGTGTGAAGAGTGGGGTACACCCTGGACAGGTTCTAAGTCCATCACAGTGCCACACAGAGACAACCATTCAGTCTCTCTCTCTCTCACCTGATAATTTAGAGCTACCAATTTGCCTAACAGTCATGGAAACCAGGGTACCTGGAGAAAACCCGCACATGCTCAGAGAGAACACGCATGCTCTACCCAGATAGGTCCCTGGCCGGGATTCGATCCAGCAACCTTATTGCTGAGATGGCACATCTATTCCAACTGAGCCATGGTGCATAAGGCCCTCAGTGCATTACATCACAGAAAACCCCCTGGTCCAGACATGATAGAGGCCTACTTTTTGAAAATGGCACAGCCTCTTACAACTCTTTTTAATCTTTTGATCCAAAATAAAGAAATCTCTTTAATCTAGAAGTCAACGTTTGTTACTCCCTTATTAAAAGCAGGTGACCCAGCAGACTAATAACAGGCCATTATCAAATTTGTGTCTTGTCAAAGATTTTTGAATCTCTTGTTTATGGTCAACTAAAAGAGTTTTTATAGTCAAACTTCTTTCAAAACTGTGATCTGGCTTCAAGAAAAAGCACAGCCCCATCACTGCAGCCACAAAAGTGGATATACTTGTTGCTCTTGATAGAAAGCAGTACTGTGCATCTCGTTTTATTGATCTGTCAACAGCTTTTGACTCTGTGAACCATAGGCTTCTCTGTTTGGGGCCGTCAGATCATAGTTTCCTGGTTAACAATTGTGATGGTCTGTGTTCTGAATTTATGAGTGTCCACTAGTGGGTGCCAAAAGGTTCAATATTACGTCCCCTCCTGTTAATTTTGTGTACTAATGAATTAGGAGTTAGGATAAAACATGTTGGATGCAAATATGCATTTTTATGCTGATGACACGATTATTTACTGCTTTGGATTAAGCAGTGGGGGTTCAGTGTCTTTCCCAGTGTGATGGACTAATTATATAACTACTTATATAACTCTCTGCCTGTACAAGTTCATACTGTCTTGACATTCATATTATTGTATCTCTTTCGATAACTGCTACGCCTTGTATAATCTGTTTCTCATGATTTCAAGATGCCTTTTAAAGTCTGTAGCCTTGCTCTTATTTTGGTAATCTTGGTTCGAGCTGGTGCTCTGTGATTGGACCATGTTGACATTTGTCGGTCTGTGATTGGATGCTCACGATCTGTTGCGGGATGTAAAAACTTTACCTCTGTTCATTGTTCTGCAGTAGCAACTTGATGGATTTCTCTGATCGGATCTGCTGAGTTGATTCTCCGTCATTTTATTAAATCATCTTGACGGCCACCACACAGTACACTTTGTTTCATTCACGTGTTTCTGCCTTTTTAATAAATATTTCTACCAAAATTTGCATCACGAGAATGGAACTCCAGCAACGGGTGAGCCCACAGGGGCTGAGGAAGGATGACAGTGGGGGGAATAAATGAGAATTTTTCCCTTTTGTTTCGCTTCAAATCTGAGGAGCTACCTTTTTTTCAGATTTTTTTTCTCCACCGACTGACCCTGACACTGACTGTTTTCACTTCGGCTGTGGTGGGTGATCTGGAGCTGGAGGAAAAACTGACCTTTTTGCAATGCAAAAACACTGTGAGAAAGCTATTTTGTTTATAGCCCTTTTGCTATAAGCTCTGATAGTGAATGCTAAAAGCTAATGTTATTCGGCCCATTGCACTGACATTCTAATCTCTTTAGACGCACATCTGTTTCACTCTCTACGGCTGGTAGAGGCTTTGTTGAGTGGTAGGCAGAATTTTAGGTTTTGTCGAATGGTAGACAGAATTATAGGTTCTGTTGAGTCATAGATGGAATTTTGGGTTCTGTCGAGTAGTAGACAAAGTATTTTACGTCAGTTAGAAGGCGGCCGCCTCACTTCTTTTATGTACAGTAAAACAAGAGAAGTTGTACTGTGGAATATAGGCATGAGCTCAGGAGTAATTATGGGACAGACTACAACTGCGGTTCAGCCAAAGAGAGCGATCAACGTGCCTTGCGTTCAGGCTATGATTAAGACGTATGGCGAAGAAGCTGTCTCATGTCTGGGTGCGTGGTCGGAAAATTTTGGCTTCCTGGAGGGTGGGTCGATTAGCCTGAATCAGCTCGCTCAGCTGCGTGAGTGCTTATTACAACACGAATCTAAGCTTAAATCTAAGACAATGATTAAAGTTTCTGACTTAGAAGAACTAGAACGTCATAAAAGGTGCTTTTTAGTGTGTGAGAATGAGGCTCAAAGGAGGGAAAATTTACAAATGAACACATAAATGTGCATGTTAAACTGTGATTCTCCTAATAGAGAAAAGAAAAGAGTTAAAGAGCCTGACACTCCTGTGAAGCATGAAAAGAAAGAAAAAAAAAACCTGCTTTTAAAACTTCTAAACTTGTTTCTTCTCTCTACCCCTCTCTTTTTTATGGGCTGTTGAGCAAGCGTGATGACACTCTGTCTCCTGCGCGATGTCCCTTCCCTCCAACCCAACCCGGCTTGACAAGCAATGCTTCTGATGATGAAACACAGGAGGATGAGGCCGAAGCAGAGGAGGGCCTGGAAACAGATTCTGATGAAGACAACCAGGCTGATACCGACCCTCCCTCACCTCTCATGAAKATTCCATCAGTCAAAACTGAACCACAGTCCTCAAAGGTGACAACATCAGCTACAGCAGCTGGAGCAAAGAAGGTTATCAGAGGAAGAACCAAGAGCAATAACGCAGCAGAGCCCTCTCGTTCCAAGACAGGCTTTCAGAGCTCAGAGGCTGTTGTACAGCAAATCACAAGAAGGATGGCTAAACTGCAGAAAGAAAAAGAAGCTCTGGAGGTGCAGCTAGCAGATATCACTCAAAAGGCCAGTGAAATGACATTGCAAGCCCCAATGATCGAGGTCGCAGGACATGCTGGGCCAGCGCTGGTGTTTCGCCCCTGGACAATGGAAGATATGAAGGCATGTATGCAGCAGCTCCCGAACGTGGTCGAGGGGGGTGATAAGTTCAGCGATGCAGTTCGAGACATCTACATGGAAGTACTCCCCACATGGCCTGAGCTGAGAAGACTGCTAATCCTTCATTTGGGTTGAACCAACTTTGAGAAGGTCAAAGCTGACCTAGTGGGGGAACACCGCATCCTGCATCCTACCTTTGACAATGCGGCAAACGCCACCTACCATGCCGCATTGGATAAGCTGTGTGACACGAACAAAAGAGCTTTTCCAAGAAGGATCATCATAGCTAAAATAAAGGCATGCAAACAACTGAGGACTGAATCAACAGAATATTTTTTCACTAGGCTGCTTGCTGTGCACAACGAAAACTCGGACTGATGAGCCAACAAGCCTGGGTGAACAGGCCGGAAGTTGGGAGTCCAGTATAAGCCAACATTTCATCAATGGACTCCTGCCTGAGATCCTTGCTGCGATAAAAATCACCTGCATGGACCTGGACGACTGTCGTTTGGAAAAACTACATGGGCATGCCAAGTGCGCCCAAAAGAGACTGCAGGAGGAAAAAGGAGTCAGAAGAAAAACTACCCTCTGAAGAACAGAGACAAGCACCGCTTACACTAGTCCAGACTGTGTCCAAACAAGCCACTGATAAGGAGATTGCTGCTGACAGGAGTGCTGGACATTTCCCTCGCAGTCGTGGAAGGGGCTGCGGTAAACGGACGCGTCAGCAAACTTCCCAGAGGCTCCCCAATCATGGGTATTTTTACATCTGTGGCTCCCCAGACCACTGGGTCAGGAAATGTCCTAGAAAGTTCTGTGGGAACCAGCAGGAGGACAGCAGCTGACAAGACGTCGAGCAAGGCCGCAGATGGCATCGGCGGGGGGGGCGACGCGAGGAGGGCAGACTGATCAGATCGCCAGCAGCACGCCTACTAAGATACTGTAAGTGAAAGCACACACATGCAAGCTGGTGAAAACACACACACAAGTTCCTGAAACACACACACACACACACACACAAGTTTCTGAAACACACACAAAGGCTTCTGATATACATAAACACACACAGTTATGTAAAGTATCTATCTGAGGCCTACAAGCTGTATCCAACTTTTGTTCTACTGGTTGATAAGAAACCTGTTGTTTTCCTTGTGGACTCGGGGGCCACTCACTCTGTCATTAAACCCTCCAACGCGCCTGCTTTAGTTAAAAGTAAAGATTTCATTTTTTTCTACTGGTGCATCAGGAAAGTGTGTGCGGGAGTATTTTGCCGAATCAGCTGAATGTACAGATCTTGGTGATAACAGTTATGGGATGAAAAATATTCAGCATAGATTTTTGCTCTCATCTAACTGCCGGATGTAAAKACTGTACCTCTGTTCATTGTTCTGCAGTAGCAACTTGACAGATTTCTCTGATCAGGTCTGCTGAGTTGATTCTCCGTCATTTTATTAAATCATCTTGACGGCCACCACGCAGTACACTTTGTTTCATTCACGTGTTTCTGCCTTTTTAATAAATTTTCTACCACACCCAGTACTTCTAAAACTGGTAGTACTCAATGTTGAAAAGACTAAATTAATATTATTTGTTAACTCCAAGATGGTGGCTCAGACTACGCCCATTGTGTTCATCCTCGAGGGAAATATCATAGAGGTTCACACAAATATCTTGGTGTCTTGCTTGATGATTATAGCCCTATATTGATAAATTTGTGTAGAAACTCAAACAGGGCMTTTTTTCTGAAACATTTTAAATTGTTCTTTTAAGGTGAAAAGGTGGCTTGACACAGCAGCATTCGTATTAATTTTAATTTACGGAGACCTGTTGTATATGAATGCCTCAGCTCAATATCTTCAAAAAATTTATATCATGCCTTTCTGAGGTTTGTTARCACATGTAAAACCATGACCCATCATTGTGAAATACACACTCAAGTGAGATGGCCTTCTTTGCCCACTAGGTGACTGAAATAAGTGGTGACATTACGATTGGAACATGAGTGTTATCAGGCAGTTGCCAAAGTGTTTGACAGTGAGGTCATAAGTTCATCYTATTCAGAGGATGACATGCATTAGACATCATTACCAGTGCTTGAAGTTTTATAAGAGTCATACTGAGGGTTAGCATGAGGTCGGGTGGGTTTATACAGATACAGAGAACAGCGCTTTGATCAGCAAAAGACGTTTTCAAATGACCTATACAATAAACAAATTTTGATTTGACTTGCAGGATAATAAGAGAATAAAATGTCTTTACTTACATAATAAAATCCATCTTCATCTATTTCACCAAACACCATGATGACATCACCAGCACAGAATGTCAGTTCAGTCTGRCAAAAATTAAAATAAAATAAAACAACTTGAGACAAGTTTGATCAATTTTATTAACTTAGCTGTAAAAATATGTCCTATGTGCCAAAAAACGTTTCAAAACATCAATTCTCTGTTGGGCTTTGATGAATTTGAAATGTTGTGCCTCCTTCTCCAAATCAATGTGATGCATCCTAAACATGCCAATACTGTCTCAGTAGATTGTGACTGTAAATGCATCAGATGTTTTAACTTTGAAGACAGGACTGCAACACACTGAGCACATCTCTCCAATGGGTTTCCCCAGACCACACAAACCAAACACAGCATATTTATATATATATTTACGGTAAATAGGAGAAAAAGATCGACACAAATGACCAAACCGAGGAGGGGAGATGCTGGCTCAGACAATGCAAAAGGGGCAGTATTTGTGACCACCAAGGAGAAAGGGACGGCGGACTGTCATCTGAGGCCCACCTCCTCCCTCTGCACTCTAACAAACAGGGGAGGAAACACACACATGGAGTAGACGGTACCCTCTTCAGCCTCACTCACCTCCTCATTCAGTCTGTTGCCTTCATACTGTGGGTGGCAGTGCCAATAGAAAGGTGAGAGTAAGTGAAACCAAGGGGGAGGGGCCAAAGAAAACAGCACTGGAAAGTACGTTTTAAATCTACCAGACTAAATGAAAAGTAGAACAGCTCTTGGTACGCCCTTCTAATCTTAATCAAGTATTTGAGTTTTTTTTCCAAATTGACAACTAACATTTTGGTTATATCAGTTGACTAAATTTTGAAAAATAAAAGATTTGATCTGCTGGAGATTAGTACCTCAACATCAACATTTGGGGAGCTCTCCCGGGGGTCGTAGTCGTACAGGGCCACCATTCTCCGTGTTGACATCGGATACTGACGCCCGCTCCGCCTGTTTCTTTCTAGAGAAGAAAAACACCAAAATGTAGAGACAAGCAGAAGAATTATTTGGTGAGAACATAAAAATCATATTGAAATTGCTATGACAAATAACAGTCTGTCAACAAATATGTTTACATTTAGCTCTGGAAGAAGCAGACTTTCTTAGAATCTTATAAAGTATAAAAAGTTGTCTATAATTTATGAAGGCATTTTTAAGTTTTTCTTTTGAACTTTGCCAGATTTTCAATCGTTTTCAGCTCATTTCTTGAAACAAAATAGGATTGGGTCAGACTAGAAATAGCCTAATGTTATCAAATAAATAAGGATGAAGGATGAGTAAAGAGATAGAAAAAGCAAAAGTGAGATGGAAATAGGAGGGGCATCTCTATGCACACAGACCTCTCTTGGATTTTCTGGACCTGCGATTTATTGAACGGCCATCTTTAAAACGATCACAGTTCACTTCACAGAGAAGCAAAAGAAGAAGTAAGGAAAGGAGAAGCAAGTCAATAAAAGACAGCTCATAAAGGCAGAGCTAAAAAAAAGGCAAAGATGGAAATTCCTGTCTCACCTAACTTCTCCACAGGAGTGTTTAGTGGGAGGAAGCCCTGCTTGAGAAGCTGGCCCATCATTTCATCATCCTCTGTTTGGATCTCAGATACCATGTTACAGGGAATGAGACCCACTCGGCCTCGGATCTCTGCCCTGTAGAAGCCATCCGTGTCTTTATTTCCAAACACCTAAAATAACAAGATCCCATTTAGAAACAAGAGAGATAACTTGCAGAAATGAAAGGAACATAGAGAAGATAACAAGCCATTAGCTGAAGAYCCATCTGTCCATGTTGGCAGCTTGAGGAATGAATTCCCACCTTAATGATCTGGCCCTCCTTGAAAGGCAGCTCCTCATCGGCAGCATCCGGGTTGGGAGACATGGAGAGAGGGTCGTAGTCGAACAGAGCCACAAACACTCGGGTCAGGTCCTCTGGCTCCGATTCCTCAAAATAATCTGGGGATCGCCGTCCCCGCCTGTGTCTGTGCCCGCCGTAGCCATCTGAAACATAAAGGAGGCCTCTGCTGCTACTACCAGCCTTGRACAGCCATGCAGGCTGTAGAAGCAGTGAGAGCAGATGATGTCTCATCATTAGAGCTGACAGGGAAGAGGGCAACATGATACGTGTGTGAAGAAAGAGCCAATGGTCAGACGCTATGGTTAAACTTTTAATTTTTCCTTTTTAAAGAGTGAAACACATGTTGTGTCCATTAATGTAAACATAAATTCACATCACTGTAGGGTTCTTTGTTCACACATCACTTCTTGCTGGTGTGTCAGATACAACAGAGTACAACACAACATAGAAAGGAAACACAAGGGATTGACACACAAGTAACACAGACAGCGCTACTGTTRATTGCTGTTTCACTGCCTTATCTCACAAAGGCTGGTTCACATGCAAGCTGTCCAGTGATTAGATGAATCAAGTGGAGCATTCATACATCAGCTGCAGGTGTGCTTTTGTGCATTTAAGCCACAAGTGAGGCGAGTCATGCTTTGATGGGAGGAACAAATCAAATGGCCCCAATGGTTAATGCAGATATCAGGGACAGTGAGGGGGACGGGATGAACCTGATATCAGTTTCCCAAGCTTTCCATGGATCACCATGTTCAATGTTTTAATGGCAGGTTGTACAACTGACTAAGAACTTTGTAACGGAGATGTGCTGTGTTGAAGATGATCTTTGATTTTTGTTTTATGATAGGCAACAAAGTGGTACTACCAAGGCAAGTTATCCAGTACTAAGCCTCTTCTTCTCACAGTTTTGGTAAAACTCATGCAAAATTAACAAGGGGCTCTGTCTACTGTCTCATAAAGGTGGAAGAAGAAGGAAAAGATAAGGAAGAGGAGGGTGGGATAAGTTGCTGATCAGTGGATAGTTGCCTGAATATGGTGGATTAATGGGAAGAGTTGGGTGAGTTGGGGGTTGTTTTGGGATTAAAGGTGTAGGACATACAGGGAAGGGATATTCATTCTCCMGCAAAATGGGAAAAGTGGTCAGTCTTGTCTTCCCCAGTCAGCTTTATTCAGCTAAGCAAAGCTAAACTCAACAAAGCAGCTAACTGTCCAGCACAGAACCACCGTGACATTACTACATGTTTCCAAGAAGAATTCTTGAACTTTTCTGGCAATGTCAAGGTGAATTGTRATCTTTGGAGAGAAGCTGCAACACATACCATATTGATCTTCTGAGGACAAAGAGCGCCATATCCTGCGTCCAGCTACACTGCCATAGTAAACATCCTCCTTGACAGGTGAGAGGTTCCCCTCACTCCCCTCACTGTTACTGTCCATGGTGATCTCTACAGAAGACACCAATCACAATGTTATGGTCAGAGATCCCGACCCTCCCTCCAACACACACTCTGCCCTACCCCATGGCCCATTCACTCAAGCTGAGACAGTGGATGAGGTTGCTCTGAAATGTGGGTGCATAAGGCAACAAGTTTCTCTCTGGAGTCTCTGGGTGTAAAATAGCAATGCTTGCACTGCTGCAGGGGAGGTCAGATTGGGTGTAAACATGTTAACCCACAGTGAAAACAGACATAGGGAGTGTATATGGGACAACKTTCCTACAAAATTGCATGTGAACATTTGGCGAATCCAGCTCATGAAGATGGACTGCTACAGGGTGTGCAAACACCCCACCAAAAAGGACTTATGTGGTTGTTAAAGCTCTATGAGGAGAGATGTACAGCTTGGCTGATATTGGCAGGGGAAACACATGGTATAAACAGCACAAACATCAGTTGCCCTGCAGGTGGAGATCCTCATGTGGTGACCTCACTAACCAATGGATGGGATGGGCCGTCGTTGAGGAGGGGTTCCAATGTGAACCAGCCTCCTCCCTGAATGGTCCAGATGATCGTGGCTCCCATGTGACGGTGAGTTTCCAATGATCTTTAGAGTTAAAAAAACAACAACGGAAAAAATATTAGAACACCAATTCACCTACAGTGAGAAAGCATATAAACATTCAAAATCTTGCAATCCCAATAAACCCAACTGAAAAGCCATAAGAGCAAATGATGTAGCTTCCATTTGTCTTTAGGGAGGCAAACTCAAAATAATCATAAAAATACAATAAAGACACTTCACAATCCACTAAAACGAATAAACAAACCCCAAACACAATATGGACTTAAGTTCAGAAATGGGCCAAACTAAAGACCATTCGTCTGGTTTGTTTTGTTCTGTGCATGTCTGCTCCTTGATCACAAAATGAAGCAAATGACAGAATAAAAAAAGAATGGTGATTAAAAAACAAAGCGACAGTAGATTTTAAGAGGAATGATATTAGAGGGGTGTGATTGAAAATGGAGAAAGACATGGTCGAATGAGCAAAGCCATCATAGCTTCAGCCTGGAGCTGTTGGCAAAAGAAACAATCACAACAGAATCACAACATTATGATGAACAGCATCTTTTTTAATGAAATGAAACGAGGGGAAAAATGTGCGAGAGAGTTAAATGAACTTTCTAAAACTGTACGTATGTGTAGCAATGAAGGGCAAGAGATGCTGACATAGAGCTCCAAGCACATGTTGGAGCAATATGACTGCTGCTCTCGTGAGGGAGACAAAAACAGCAACATATGAAGGTGGCAGCTGGCAGAGAGAAGACACAGGCGAGCAGAAAACGACAGGAACAGCATGTCCCCATGCACTGCACAGAGACTTTCCTTCAAATGGAGCTTTTCCCCTCAAAGACATGAGAAGTCAAAACCTAAAATGGCCTTTAGGTTACAAACAGTTTTACTCCAAAAAGACACCTTACATATTGAATACACGCAAAACAATTCCACACAACAAAGGAAATCAAATTAGACCAACCATGAACATGACATCTTGTTAAGAAAAAGAAGCTAAATTAAAATATGAATAAATAAAGAGGGCTGCCATAAAAATAATAAAAACAGACATCAAGAATATAGAATGGCTGCAGCTTGCTGATGGTAAAAAAAACTGCAGAAATTGTGAATCACACACCAGCGGCTGGTCCTGGTTGAGTCTGGACAAAGACTGGGCTCTAGCCTCCCTGTGGGGGCTATAATAGACCCTGTCCAGCTCGTTCAGCCTGCCCTCGCTCAGTGCTCCTTCCCTGGAGTAGTTTCTGGGCCCGACCTCTCGACCAGGCCCAAAGTGCTCCCTGTTTCTAAAGTCACCCGTGTGCACCGACTTGGCTGCAGTCATTGGGATGTCAGAGAACTCCTCCTCCATGCTGCACTGACGGGTCAGAGTTTTTTTACGGCCCATTGCCAGCGCCCGCCTTTCTACCGGGCCCTCGCAGTGAATGATGCGTACAGGCCCCCGGGTGGGACTCCCATGGGCATAATACCCTCGACGACCCCGTCCTAGTGAGCCTTCTTCCTCGCTGCCGCAGTCTAAACCACTGTCGGGACTTTTGGTGTTCTGTCGATTGGGCCGTCCAAAGTTGCGGTCGTCCACGCTGTAGCCGAAGTGGCTGTCGGTGAAGCGAGGGGAGGAGCGTTGGCGCTGCAGGCGTGAGTTTTTACGGGAGGTGTGGTGGCTGTGAGACTCTGGGGGGTACATCCTCTGCTGAGACTGTGGTGTTCCTGTCCGCCTGCCTTCGTCAAAGCTCAGGTGCTGGCCCATGCTGTCCAGACTGTCCGACTCCTCCTCAGCCACCTCTGGGATGCTGTGGAGACGCTTGCTGCGCAGCGACCTCTGCTTCACCACCTCCCTCTGGAGATCCCAACAGTCTCTCTCTTCAGCTAAATCCTGACGCTTATAATAAGCCTAGGCCATGACCGGGGAGGGGCAACGTTTCATAGTTTCACAGTTCATCAAGAGTCAGTTCAGTTCAAAAAGTCCAGTTTAGATTTTTTTTTGTTGGGGTGGGTAGGGGGTGGGTGGGGGTGTTTCAGAGTTTTTCGAAGGTTTTTGAACAGGCAGGAAARAACCAAAGTATGTGAATAGAACAAATGGGGGAAAAGACAAAATAAAGACAGAATTAGTTATTTGTGGCAATGTAGTAAGACATGCAGTCTCATTCCGTGAAGAGGAAATGGCATGCTCTGAACAGGAATCTGTGGAGCTTCAAAGATGAAACAAGAATTTAAAAAAATCAAAAAATTAAATAAATACATCAAAAGTCTCCAAACAAAAAGTGATCAGCTTACAGTAGTCAGTGCCACAGGTGAGAGGACAACAAAACATGAAGGTGCATGAAACAAAAAGAAATGTAAAAAGCCAAAAATGAACTGTGGAGTAGAGGAGTCAGTAAGAAATGACACACAGCTCTGAATCTTGAAGAAGTTTCCTCAAACAAACAGCTGAAAGGAACCTGACAGTTCACGTGGAGCCATTTGCTTAATATCTAATAAAAGCTGTCTTAAAAGGATCTTTTGATGCCTTAGTTTTAGAGTTATGTGGAAAGGTTAGGAACAATTATTAGAACAATCTCAGTTTGGAGGAACTGAATTTATCCTTGACAAGACTGGCAAGCTAACAGTCTGATTGACAAATTACGTCTGCCATTTTCAACAGTTATATTCAGTCAATTTCTTATTAAATAATTAATCCCATAGAAGTATTATATATAT
>NW_013954430.1:3311-5659 GCF_001266775.1 Austrofundulus limnaeus | reverse complement strand
CACTTCATATTAGTGACAAACTTTGGTGTTTTTTGATGAGTTACTTTCATTTTTGCTTCTACTTTTCATTTAAAATAAGTTTCCATTCTCGGCAGGGTTCTAAGGTTCGTCTTCTACATATTAAAAATGTTGTTAAACAACTGAGTGGTGCACTACTGCRACTAGTGGTGAGAAAGTGTATTGCATCTTATTTAAAATCAATGCGGTCCCARYGCCCTCTGRGGCCCAAAGTTCAAAYCTGTTGTTCTTTTGAGGCCCTCAAGGTGGCMCTCTGTGGGCCGCGGCCCATAGATTAAGAATCTCTGCTTTAGACTGTCTGTCTCACTGACAAACCCAATGAAGACATGATCATGTGCAAACAATGTAAACATTAAATCAGACGTGACAGACATAAACAAAAGTGAAAACTTTCATTTAAGTACTCACTTAAATGAGATTCCCATATGCACTTGATATGCCATGATCCTGACACAGTATAGTAGACATTTGCATTGACATTTAATTTTTGAACATCTCATTAACATAGTCAGTCTTAAAATGATAAGCAAACCATGAAAATGTTAAGCTTCKAGTTTTACAGCCTTGTTTTCTTACATGCATTACTTTTTTTTCTACATTTACAAACAGCCATTCCCATGGGGTCAGCCCAGAATGAACAAAGCAGCGGGGGGCTTTGTGGGTTGAGGGGGTTGGAGAAGCAGGCTGGGCTAACACGAGGCATGGGAGTTCAGCCAGGCAAAGCAACTGACTGGCCTGGTTGTGAAACATGAGATAAGTAACAGGTTCCTCTGCAGGTGGTGGATTCAAACCGCACTAAACCTCAATTAACCCCCACCCCATTCCTTTATCCGCCACCTGGCTCCTGCAGGCTTGCAGTTAGGTGTGTACCTTTAGGGTGCTGTGAGAGTTAATGCTGCGTCTGCGGCCCTCCTCCAGCTGCATCTCAGAGTAAAGATCTTCCTCATCCTCCTCCATTATGTCAGACAGATCGGAGCCACGGCTACTTTCTGTGTGGTAATCCTCACTGTGGCTGTAGTGGTGATGATAGTGCTGTGATAATAAAAAAAAGAAAACTAAAGGATGCTTGTTGAATAGAGATTAAAGTGATCAAATACCAAAGCAACAAYGGGTAGAGTGTTTTCCGTAGGAAAAAAGAAAACACTGACAAACATGACAAAGTCACTAAAAAAGGTAGTTCTTAAAACTCTTACAAGTATTTGTATTTCTGCATCAAAACATTAATACAAGTCTTTAAAAAATGTAAATTTAGGAAAAATATAAACAATGTAATTCAAGAAAAAGTGGTATACATCAGCTTAAAGCCAAATTAGCTGTCAAATTGCACAAATTTTCCCTGTGTATTTGTGGACATCTGTGAAGGACTTGCAACCTGTCCAGGGTGTACCCCACCCCTCGCACTGTGACTGCTGGAAATGGGCACCAGTGACCCACGCGACCCTGAAAAGGAAGAAGNGGGTGTACCCCACCCCTTGCACTGTGACTGCTGGAAATGGGCACCAGTGACCCGCACGACCTTGAAAGGAATATGGATGGATGGATATTTGTGGAAATGTCTGATTTGAATTATTTTGTACATGTGTGTATAATTAATGAAAAAATAACCAGAAAATACAAATCATTCACCAAAAATTCCACCTCTCCTTTTAGCGGTCCCTCGGTGGAGCCCATGAGGCCAGCACCCAGGGCCAGTAGCTGGGGACAGCTCGGAATAAGCGCGGTGCTAAAGCTAAACCTCCCGACCGTCAACCCGTTCATGTTTCAAATTGCTTCTCCCCACTCAGCGACACTTTGGTCGAGAAACAGACGCTGGTTATTGGCAGCTCCATAGTCCGTAACGTGGATCTAGGGACTCCAACGGCCATGATTAAATGCATTCCAGGAGCTAGAGCGGGCGATATAGAATACTATCTTAAGCTACAGGCTAATGCTAATCCTAGGTACAGTATGGTCGTGATTCACGTCGATGTTAATGACACTCGGTTACGTCAATCGGAGGTTACTAAAATTAACGTTGCTTCGGTCTGTAACTTTGCAAAGACTATGTCAGACTCTGTAGTTTTTTCTGGCGCCCTACCTAACCTGACTAGTGATGACATGTTTGGTCGTACTGTATGTTTTCATTTAACCGCTGGGCATCTAAGTGGTGTTCTGAAAACAACATCGGTTACGTGGATAACTGGAGTTCTTTCTGGGGGAAACCTGGTCTGATGCAGAGAGATGGCAACCATCCCACCCTGACTGGAGCTGCTCTCCTCTAAGAATTTAGCTGACTTTGTTGACCACAGAACTTATTGACAATCCAGGGTCCAGACTAGGAAGCAGAGTTG
>NW_013954430.1:0-2325 GCF_001266775.1 Austrofundulus limnaeus | reverse complement strand
TAGATGTAGAAATCCAGTGAAGGTTTAAATCAAGCTTTGAACACTACTGTGCAAGTGCTGAAGTAGATACGACTATTATTTGGTTTATAAGAAATAAACATCCACTAACCATGTGTGAATAAATCTCATAAAGCAAAATAAGGTTTTCGCAAAACTATGTCAATTGTAAAATATTTTTGAATACTTATACAGTATAAATACTGTGAGCTGTTCTATATGTGTTTGCAGTATTTAATGCAAAAGTAAAAAAGGGGGATTTGATCTTGACAAACCTCTTAATAACACTAGTTAAAAAGAGGGTGAAGTGCTGAGAACAGCTTGAAATTACAGAACAGTACCTGTCTGCCCAGCTCTGAGCCTCGGAGGAACTCATCCACTGAGGCCCCTCTTCTTCTTGCATGAGGAGAGTCGTAGCCATCCTCTTCTTCATCAGAGTTGATTGAATGCAAGGCGTTACCTCGCTCGCTGAAGAAATTCCTTTTCTCAACCTGCCAAATGAAACATCTGGGGATGAGGGGGAGGAGGAGGGTGGCGGATGGGCTGCGAGCGCGGCTGTGCGTGGGGTAGCGTGTGGTGCTGGGGCCGTTGCACAGGCTGCATCTGGGGCTGAGGGTGATTGGGGGGATACGTCGATGGGTACGGAGGATGGGTCTGTACCGGGTGGGGCTGCGGCACAGGGTGGGGCAGAGGATGAGGAGGTGCGGTGGCTCGGCGGGAGAGGTGAGGCGAGCCCAGGAGATTGTGCGGGATGATGGCCACAGGTGAGTCCTGGGACTCTCCCTGGGTCGATAACGTCCTTACAATGACCTCTCTGGCCTCCAGACCTTGAATCCTGTTTAAATCCACGCTCACATAGTCGGCTGTGGGGAGCAAGACCTCCGCTATCTGCATTCACAAAGGAACCACAATGTTTTTTACCAGAAATTCACTCAGAATGACCAACATTCAATATTACACTGCTCAAAAAAATAAAGGGAACACTTAAACAACGCACGCTAAGTCCAAGTAAATCAAACTTTTGTGAAGCACATTCAACTCTGTACAAAACAAAGTACTCAATGCAAATATTTCATTGATTAAGATCGGGAGTTAGCGTGCGTTGTWTAAGTGTTYCCTTTATGTTTTGAGCWGTGTACTTCCTYTGCAGCTCTTTCTTGATWTAAGCAAACAGGTGTTTGCATCATTTATAGCTGCTGTAACATGATTGTGGAGAAATATCAGTTAAATGCGTAAWTGTAAATAATTATGACTTTAGGACRTCACGAGCTTTACCAAACTAACCTGTTTCAGTAAAACAAGTAGTTTGTGTGTCATTAAGTTAAAATCCCATTAAAGCTTGTTGCATTTTTAATTGGATCACAGGAAACTTGTTGCACTGTCAGGTGCACAGAGCGAGACTGAGACTCTCAGGCGCCGCCTCGCCCGAAGGCCTCAGAAACATGGTCAGGTGGCCCGGAGAGAACGACTGGAGGCTGAGCTGCAGAAGGAGGCAGTCAGGAGGCTGCAGCTGGAGCAAGTGAAACAGAAAGCAGCCGACTTCATCAAACACGTCCTGCTGGATTCTGATGAGCCGTCTGAGGCTCAGTGGAAGACACAGAAGTCGATGGAGATTTTGAAATTAGAAGTGTAGTTTTTTTTTCCTCGACTGCTGCAGAATCCTAATTCTCTAGTTGTGTGAATACCTATATGGCAATCACACCATTGAGATAATTTTTTCTGCCATACGTTTTTCTGCACCTTTCTCGTTCCACAATATTTGTGCTACTTCAACCATTCATATATCAAAATGTTCAGCTCTTCCATGCAATGCCAGCTATGACATTTGGTATTTCAGCTATTTATACGTTTTTAGCTATTTCAATTTTTTTGCCACTTTTTTTCCCATTGACTTTGAATGGGGCTATTTTGAACAACCTTAAAATCCTTCAAATAATTTCTAAATCTTTACAAAACCTTACACAATTTGTTCTGGTTATACTCTATTTTATTCTCTTGTGCAAATTTTAGCTACTTTTTGCTAATTTTAGCATTTTTCTGCTATATTTGCTAAAATTCTACTTCTTTCTGCTAATGTTCTGCCTTTTCTGCTTTGTTGTACTTTTTTCAGCTTATTTGTGCTATTTATGCTTCTTACAGTTGCTTTCTGTTACATTCAGCTATTTGCAACAAATTTAGCTAAATTTTAGCTGTTATTAGCCAAAGTTAGCTTTCTAAGCTAATTTCATATTTTTTGGAGCTATTTCAACTTAGATCTGCTAAATTCAGCAAACTTGTGCTCCTCATGCATCCTTATGCTAATTAAAATGTTTCCATCTACTTTTTAGC
>NW_013954429.1:50838-51113 GCF_001266775.1 Austrofundulus limnaeus | reverse complement strand
CGTGCTTGGACTCTTACTTGGGCACCCATAACCTCCACCTTGGCTATTTTCCAAAAGAGGAGTAAAATATGGCAAAAAGCTTAATTGTAGCTAGATCCAAATGACAATTTCTCAGCTGTTTTCGAATAAAGTTCGAGTTCTATGGCCATCAATCAGGAAGTCCTAGCATTTAATTATGCATTCATGCTTCAAATGTTTTCTATGTGCAAAGCCCATGGCATTTTAAACAGCCACCCTTTTGCAACAAGAATCGGCAGTCTGCAATCACAAAAGAA
>NW_013954429.1:49395-49838 GCF_001266775.1 Austrofundulus limnaeus | reverse complement strand
AAAGCCGTAATAGAACATAGGATTTAAAAATGAAATTCAAAGCAGACTACAGCGATTGCATTGGCTGGGAATCAAACCCAGGTCAACTGCTTAGAAGGCAGCTATGCTGACTACTATACCACCAATACACATGTTGTAAAATGTGATGCACCAATAGAAAAACCTGATGGTCCCCAAACTGTTGTTCTTGATGCTTTGTGAAATCATTATAGAAAAATCAGTGTTGACATTCAACACCACTGTCATCTTCAATATATATGCAGTACTCGTGGGTGATTCTCATGCAGTGTGCCACGGCACGTACATCTTATCAAGTTTGACTGATTGCATCAGGATAGATAGCTGATTACAGTTAGTAAGCTGCACAAGCTGTCCCTGATGGTCTAGTGGCTAGGATCCGGCGCTTTCACCGCCGTGGCCCGGGTTCAATTCCTGGTCAGGGA
>NW_013954429.1:44737-45232 GCF_001266775.1 Austrofundulus limnaeus | reverse complement strand
CATCAGGATAGATAGCTTATTACAGTTAATAAGCTGCACAAGCTGTCCCTGATGGTCTAGTGGCTAGGATCCGGCGCTTTCACCGCCGTGGCCCGGGTTCAATTCCCGGTCAGGGAACACTAAGTTATTCAAGCTCAACTGTCTTGCACATGAGTCTGTCTTGGTGCATGACTGACAGGCTACAATGCACAGCATGGTGTACATAGAACTAGTCCTAGTGTACTTGGATTGGAGAAATATCCAGCACCTTAGGTATTTACCAGCAGAGGAGTAAAATATGGCAAAAAGCTCAACTGTAGCAAGATCCAAATGACAGTACATGAGCTGTTTTGGAATAGAGCGCGATGGCCACCAATCAGGAATGCCTTGCATTTAACTATGCATTCATACTTCAAACATATTCTATGTGCTTAGCCCATGGAGTTTTAAATAGCCACTCTTTTGCAATAAGAATGGGCAATCTGCAATCAAAAAGGCAGAACACGCGTGTAAAAC
>NW_013954429.1:37442-43031 GCF_001266775.1 Austrofundulus limnaeus | reverse complement strand
CTCAGGTGAACACCTTCCGGGAAAACCCTCAGCGTTTCCTGGACTGAGTGAAGCTGACTCCCCCACCCACAGAGAAAGAAAAAAGGCAGCGGTGTCAGTCAGACAGCATGACCTGCCCTGCTCTGTTCTGATTGGGTAAAAATTTGACTGTGGTTCTCTTTATTGGATGAAAGAACCATCAGTTTAATCCCTACATGGCTCTAACAAGTTTTTTTCCTCCCATTCATTTTTACATTGACGAACACCCGCTGCTTTTTTCTTGGTTGTCCACCGGACAACTTGGAGGCGGGATCTGGTTGTCCGAAACGAAAATAGGTTGTCTCGGACAACCTAAACAATGGTTATGTCGACCCCTGCTATTGTAGGGGTCACCTCAAGTGAAGAAACAAGATTTTGTGCCTCTAAGCAGGCCTCGGACATGCCTGACAAGAGGACAGGAGCTCTGTCACAAAGTGAACTCTATTTAGGCCATGACAGGTCATTCGACTTCTTTTCTCTTATCATGCCTGAAAGATTTATAATGGTATAAAAAATCACAGAGAATCTGATTACAATGTTTTCATTGTGTTTTTATGTAAATCACTGTTTTTATTTTACTGTGAACACAGTAATATAATTGTTGATTTTTCCTGAGAAAATCTTTCATTTATCTGGACTAAAAGAAGGTTCAGAGCTGATTATAAAACAGAAATGTTGTAGTTAATCAGTGTAAATGTTTTGCAGTGATTTCTCTTAGAGTCTGTCAGAAGGAAGCTAAAGAGGTTATCATGATGTTGTTGAACAACCACAGAATTTAACCTTGACTGGCACCTGGCTGGCAAGTCTGTATCTTTCTTCTCTGACTCATCTCTAAGCCTGAGGGCGGAACCAAAGTTCGTCTGTTCTTATTACTAACCCGGACGGCTTTGAGCATACTCTGACTTCCTCATTCAAACAAGGAAGCCGGCTGTGGTTCTCTTCGGAGAATCTCAGCACTAGGCTGTAAATCTAAATCCCACGAGCCAATTAGGGTAGATTTTACAGCCAGGGAGCCGACAAGCCTGCACAGTCAAGATATTAACAAATAGTGAGAAATACCGTTGTAAAATTTTTCCTCATAACCTTGAGTATGAGAGATGTGGGAAAAGCTTAATTCATCCTAAGCTCACTTCCTACACTATTATGCTATACACTTTTTGATCTATGTCCATAAAAATTGAGAAAGCTTTAAATCTATGTTGTAATGCAAAAAAAATGTACAACAGGTTGCCCTACAGGCACAGGTGTCCCTTGAAAAAAATCTTATCTCAATGGGATTTGCCCTGTTAAATACAACATAAATGTATTTGTAAGAACTACAATGTCATAAGACTTTCTTTTCTATTCCTCTTATGTTTAAGCCCCCATAATCAGCTCTGTATATATTGAAGGCATTTTGTAGAGAATAGACGTTCAGGCATAAAGGGTCGAAACCAGGATGGAGATTAAAGCACTGAGGTGGGTCCTCCAGCTGTTGCAGCCGTCGTGTAACCTGAAAAAAACATCATAATTGCAGTTTGTTTTAACTATTGAGTTGTTATTGTACTTAGTGGTCATAACATTATAAAAACTTAGTATAAATGTTACCTGTTGAATTTCCAGACAGCATACATTTTCAATTTCAGTTGGCATGGTCCCACATTTACCACAAACACACCTATAATGAAGGTGAAATGAGTATTGTAAGTTCATTTGATGAGAAATCTGACATCAAATATTACTATTTTTGATAAATTTGATAGCAAAAATTCCATTTTCCATTGCAAATATGATTATTTTTGCTATCAAATATAATGTTAAATGTGATATTTTAAATAATGTTTTTCATAATAAATACAACATTCCATTTGATAACAAATTTAAATTTATTACTGCTCTGAAATATGATATATTTCAAAGCAAAATTAAAGTATTTTATAGAAATTCAAATGTATTATTACAAAAAGAATGCAATATAAACATAAAATGTACTTCATTGTCAATGTATAAGCAACTGTAATGTTATAAAGCCAATATAACGTTGCAAAGAAAATAAGAGTATGTCACACAAATAAGTAACATTACAATAATGTCGTATTGCAATCGTGATAACACGAGTTTTTAGTCTATGAATTACCATTCAGAAACCGCTTGCTGCATCCTTAGTTGTTGTTGGGAAGGTTCATCCACATCTTCTGCCTCTGGGTCTGACTCAGGGTCCCATATATACGGTTGTACAAGGGAGCTGCTAGAACTAGCCATGCTAACGTAAACGCTGGCTTTGGAGGGCGGAGTTAATGTCAACAGATTTTTGGAGGGCGTTACCAACAGAGCCCATTAACATAAACAGCTCTTCTGAGCAGAAGTCAGAGCAGCAGAACTAGAAAATGGGAAATTTTATTATCTGAGAATTATTTTGTGCATTAAACTGAATGAAGATGGTCTGGATAGGCCACAGACATACCAGAAACATTTCTAGGAAAAATAATTGGTCTCCTTTAAACACAACCATACATTACATTACAACAATAAAGGGGATTAAATTAAAAGGGTTGCACTCAGTTTAAGATGCCATTGTAAAGTTAAGATGATAAATATTTTAAAAAATGTATTTAATGTTAGTTAAATGTGTATTTTATTACTATTTATTTAATTAGTTAATTTGTTTAAAAACACAAGCGAATCATGTCGAAATTCATTTCTATAATAAATGAATAAAGAAGCTGTTTAATGAGGAACCATCACAAAATATTTAGCAAGTGTTTATAGTTAATGTTACATAATAATGAGGCATGAACTTGATTTACTGGCACAATCTTTGTTAATGTAAAGATAGTTTAAACTTTTTAAAGAATTTTGTTAATAGTAAATCAACAAGTAAAAAAAGGTAGGTCCTCTGGATGGATTCTTTTTTAATTCATTAAAGAAGACCAGAGGACCTACTTATTTTTTCTTTTTGATTTTTCTACTTGGATTACTGAGATGCATCAGGATATTTATTAACAGTAAACTGTTTACATTAAGTGGTGGATAACAGGCCTGTCTGTTATGTTCTAGGATGAAAAGGAAATTAATATTTCCTGGAAAGGTGGAAGTCAAGTACAGGAGAGGGCCCACTGGTCATCTGAGGCAAGAATCCTCAGATGAAGCAAAAAAAAAAAAAAATCAAGAACTACCCAGAACTCCAGACCCGCTCTCAGAGAAGATAAGGTTAGAGAGAATGCTAACTCTGTTGTTTTCTTGAGATGTGGTGATGTCACAGATAGGCAGGAACTGTGGGGGGAGTATTTGACTCAGTTTGAAAAGTACAAAGGTAAATCTTTCCGCTGGAACCTTGAAAATGATGTGGGATATGTTGTCTATTGAACCCACAAAGTTGAAGAAGAGGAGAGAGCTGGGCTGTTTAGTGAAGCGGTGCTACTTGTAAACAAACACTTTGCATGTGCATTTGTATTGGTAAGGTTTTATTACCATCATGAGGAAGGAGTTTGGATGGAGACATCAAAAGCATAGCTCTTTCCAGGTATTCATCAGCTTCCATCTCTTAAACAACAGAAAATAGTTTCTCAAATGTTCATATGTTGACATTTTTTCTGAAAGACAAAGCTACACAGACAACAAACCTGAAGGTTGAGAAGAAGGCGGAGAAAGAGGTTGCACTGAAGCACTCTGAGATGTTTTCTGTCTGAAGTACTGCTGCAATTTATACATTTTGCTTCCTGGTACACAATTTCTGTGCATGATGAAGGTGGCAAATCTGCCCTGTTCTCCCGTATATCCCTGCAGGTCCTCTTTGAATGAACTGCAAAGCCAACTAGGTTGTCATCAATGTCCACAACAGGTTGAGCTTCAGCAGGTCTTTTGGAGACGTATTTGAGGAGGTCAGTTATCTCTGAAAAGCTACAGCTGTTCTCCAGAAAAGAAAGAAGGATTTCCTTTTTGGGACCCTGTAGTTGTAGGCCCTCCATTTTTCAAATAGGTCTCCAAACTCCACCAATTGATCTGTGGCATGCTATGACAAGCTTTATTTCTAACAAATCTTCCCAGACTTCCCTCTCTCCAGCCACTTGGACCAGCTCCTCTGGGGGAATCCCAAGGTGTTCCCAGGCCAGCTGAGAAATATAGTCCCTCCAGCGTGTCCTGAGTTTTCCTCTGGGCCTCCTCTCAGTGGGATGTGTCCAGAACACCTCACCAGGGAGGCGTCCAGTGAGTCCAAGATTAATGAGCTGGGAATGAGACTAATTTATTTTTAGATGTCTTTGTTTTTCAACGTTGTACAATAGCCTACAGAAAGGGTGGCACCTTATAGTACTCCTGTCCTCCAACCCAGCCGGTCGAGGCAGATGGTCTCCTGTCCTGAGCCTGGTTCTGCTGGAGGTTTCTTCCTGATTAGCAGGGAGTTTTTCCTCTCCACCGTTTGCTCAGGATGGGAGACTGTGATGAAGTGATTCAACACAATCTGCTGCTTTCTTCTTTACATTGTTCTTTTTATGTACAGTGCCCTGAGACAACATATGTTGTGACTTGGAGATATACAGTATAAATAAACTGAATTGAAATGAATTAGCAATATTTTTCCCAGCTGTCCCTTTGTGATGCCTGTAAAATCTTCACTGCACATTTGTTTTGGAGCATTTTCATTTCAGATTTAATTTTGAGATTAGCTAAATTAAACTAAATGAAAGAACCATGTCAGGCTGTTTTCTATAAAGCTGACTCTAGCCCCRGGTTTTAGGTAAGACACTGATGAAGTAGGAGCAATTAGGTGAATCTAATGTCTGTGTTGTATTTGCTACAACCACCTGGGCCCCAAATTTTATTGTACATCTTAGACATTCACTCGTAACATTTTCATGAAATTCACATATAGGAACTTATGGTGGGCACTCATGGCTATAGGTGGCCGGATGGCACCACTCTTGCCTCCTGTGCCTGTGCCCACCCCCCAAGGTTTGCATATAGACACTTAGGGTTTTGGGTTAGAGTAGTGGTGGAGGGGAAACTGGCACCACGCCGGCCTCTGCCTCTTCTTCTTTCCTTTTTTTAATTGTTCTATAGAACAACACGCACCAACAGTACATCTGAGGGTGGGGGTGTGGGTGTCAGGGTCTTTATTCCCATCGCGTTCCGCTACTGCCATTTGGGGAGGGGGTCCTGAAGAAGGGCGGACCGCCGGGTGCGGTCCTGGGCTGTGGGTGGGCTCGGGACTTGGACAGTCGCTGGGGGCGGGGCTGGCTCTCCGTCCTCCCTGGTGCTGCTTGGTCTCCTGAGGTGTGGCTCTTGGTTCCAGTGGGTGGCCCGCTGGCCGGGGTGGCTGCTGGGTTCTGGGGGGTGGACGGCTGGTGGGGTGCACTTGGTCACTGGTGGGGTGGTGGGGTGGTCATGGGTGTGGCTTCTCTGCGGCGGGGGGCTGGCCGGGCGTCCTGGTGCGGCCCGGGCCGGGCCTTGGCTATCTGCTCCTCTCCAGCTCAGAATGATTGGGTCTACCTCCTGGGTTCAGGTTTGTGCAACCTCCATTAGGGGGTGGGTTACATGTCCTGGACCTGGGGGGTATAGAGTGTGTATCGGGGGTATGAGTGGAATGTGGCGTCC
>NW_013954429.1:34551-36467 GCF_001266775.1 Austrofundulus limnaeus | reverse complement strand
GGTTCAGCTTAAAGACACGTCCCAGAGGTGTTTCTGGTCCCAAAAGGTGTTTCTGGTCCCAAAAGGTGTTTCTGGTACCAAAAGGTGTTTCTGGTCCCACCTGTCGTTTTGCTCCTCAGCATGGCTTCATAAAAACACTGCAGGATTTCTCAAACATGATGAATGAGTCAGAGCAAGGCTTTGGACATGTTTTTATGAGAGTATAACATTATAAAATGATATAAAACTCAAAAACATGAAATTGCCCCCTTAAAATGTGTTTTATACATTGCTGTAATGTTGAAACAAAGTGAAATTAACTGTGTCCCATAAAAGAGGAACTGAGGTTTAAAAGACAAAGTTAAGACAAAGCTTTTTTTGTTCATGTATATTTGTTTATTTACATTCTGTAACAAGTTGAATCTAACTCTGATTTAAAGTACAATAATCTTATGATAATGGTTATTAGGGAAATATTTTTAGAAGGCTGCTAATGTGATAAAAGTTGATTTTGAGCTTAGAGTCTCGGCTCTGAGTGTGAGGAAACAGAAACTTCTGCAACTACTCCAGACTTCAGGTGACATTTGAACCTGTCAGTGACAGAGGCATTCCGTTGTCATGGAAACCTCTGATTCACTCCATCGGGCGACATGCATTCTAAACAATGAGCTTCTTAAAGCAGTATGATGTGTGGTGGTCACCTCGAGGTGGAACAAACAGCTCCACCTGTCTTTGACCTTGGTCTCAGAAGACCTCCTTTAAAGAGACAGAACTCTGTTCAAGTTAGAACCATAACATGTTTTCTTAAACAGTAAAGACATTTTCTTCTTATTAATCAGATAATAAACAGAATAATCTTCTTTTTATTCATAATTTTATCAATGTATAAAAAATGAAACACAAAAAGAGTGTTATTACAATGTTTTATTGTGCTTTGATGCAAATCACTGCTTGAACTTTAACTGTGAAACCACAGTAATTGATTATAGATTTTTAAGTTTAACTGTTTTATTTAACTAAACTCAGCGTTATGGTTAAGCTTTATTATGAAACATTTTATGATTAATTTTGTCTGAATCATAATGGATGTTTTAATTGAAATAATTCATTTTTTAGTTTTCAGCAAAGTGCTCTCAGCAGAGAGCAGGTCAGAATAGACTGTGCAGACATCAACAAGTGGTGGCTGGTCAATAGGGGGCGCTAGGGCGCCGCCCCACCACTATTTTTGATACACAAATAAATAAATAAATAAAATAACCAAATAAAACCTTATAAATGTTTAAAAAATATTGTATATATGTTTTCTGATAAGTAAAATAAATAATTTAGGGTTATTGATGTGTAAACTTCCATTTTACTCATGAGCTTTTTCGTGTTGAGTCACTTCCGAGTCACGAGCGGTTCGGTGCCCCAGACTCCCATACACAAGTCATTGTAAGATTTTGGACATGTGCAGTAAGTCCCCAATGCAAAAGAATAGAGTAGCCTGTGGCACAGCTCGTCACCGCCCAGCAGCTGACCTCTGGTAGTGGGTCCACCCTGTCGACGACTCGACGTCATATTAATGCGGCAGCCAGCAGGAGGTGGGTTTTGGAGAACAACAAACGAGAATGAAGGAGAAAACAACCCCATAAGTCTCTTATATCTAAACCTTTTCAAAGCAGAACATATGAAGAGAAACGTAAAGTGAAGTAGCTTACACCCGATAAGCCCAACATAATAAAAATTGAGTAAGAACGTGTTTTAGCATTAAGGCTTGGCTACATGCTGTTAGTCATGTTGTAACAACTGCTCGTCCTACATCTGAATGAATGAAATATTCTCGTTGAATACTTTCTTCTAAACAAAGTTGAACGTGCTGACATCTTGTGAAATTGTTTGTCATCACTGTTACTTCCTGAGTGGACAGTTTGATTTCACAGAGGTTTGATTTACTT
>NW_013954429.1:32394-33551 GCF_001266775.1 Austrofundulus limnaeus | reverse complement strand
CCTCTGACCACAGCTGAATCTGAGAGGAGCTTCCTCAGGTACAACATCACATCTCACTGCACTGACCATGCTCTATAGAAGAATCTTATTAAAACATCCTGACTTCAACCAGAGTCATGAAGAAATTAGCTTCTCAGTTACAGAAGAGCAAAATTTATGTACAAAAAATATCACAGTACATGACATTGTAATGCTGTTTTATTATTTTCATTTGTTTAATAAATACACTGGCATGATACAACTTAGTACGTTTGATTTCTTTCTGAGATATGACTATTTTGGAGTTGTAGCCCCACCTGGAGAAAAATCCACCAGCCGCCACTGAAGTCAACAATGTTGTTTAAGACGAACAACACCTGGCAGTCCTTCAATAATGCTTCCTATCTTTTTAAACATCTCTGAACTAACATCAGTCAGTCAGTTAAGGAGTGAACGCTCTCATGCTTCACGAGGATGCAGCTGTTTTTCTCCAGTGAAAGGGAACCAGCATTTGGCTGTGAAGTTTGGCCCATTGAGTCAAAGGGAGAACCTCTCAGTCAGGACAGACCAACACTTGGTCTCGTCCTTTATCTGAGCTCATCAAAAGCCACACAGAGCAACTTTTGTTTGAAACTTCCGTGGCAGAAGTATTTTGTTTTGGAGAAGGATACAGAGAAGAGCCTAGTGTCTGATCTTCCATTTAAAGCTGAAGAGTAATGCACCTAAAAGAGTCCAGCTGGATGAGGATCTGAGAGTTCTTCACCCCAACTGGATGATCTTCCTCGACTTGAACCAAGGTCCAAAGTAAACGCTGGCCATTACTAAGCGTACATGAGGTCTGGCTGAATTTGTTGAGAGACATATTGCATTTCATGTTAAAAATCCACATTCTTCAAAGGATATTAAAACTAACTATTCCTCTTCCTGTCATTATCCTCCTTTCTTTTCTCTTAAACTTATGCCCTGCCTAAACTTAAGAAAAAATGCTGCAAAAAAATGGTTTATTAACATCTGAACCTAAAACTTTGCTGTTAAACTTTTTTATAGTAAATTTGATTGTCCACAATAAGCCGTACATTTGTGATTTATTTGATTCTCTTAATAAATGATCGTGTCCGGGTCTCTGCCCTGTTCCGTGGGAGTTCCGCAGGGTAGCATACTGGGCCCATTGCTTTTCC
>NW_013954429.1:29629-30944 GCF_001266775.1 Austrofundulus limnaeus | reverse complement strand
TCTCTCTTTCAGTCTTTCTAATTACATTTCCTCTTTTTTCTCTCTCCTTTCCTTTTTCCTCTTTATATTACTAACAAAAATCACCGATGATGAAGAAATTAAGAAACTAATTTTAAGTTCTTTTTTCTACTGAAGTGAAAAAATAACTTCCTGAATGAAAAAGGACATGGCTGTAAGAAGAATGTGATCAGATCTGGACTAATTCTCCTGGAACCAGCTTAAACAATTCTTTCATCAGCTGCTAGGTGAGTCCCTTCAGTGTTTGAAAGAATTCGGACCCTTGAAATGGAGTGCTGGCATCGAGACACTTCAGATGCAAAGAGGAAGTGGCTTGTGACATTAACCGGGGAAAACGTCTAATAAATAATTCTATAAATATAAAAATGAAAAGTTGTTTGTGAATTTTTATTCAATCCTTTTTCTTAAACTGCAACCTTTGTGCTCAGAAGCAATAATTAGTTAAGAAAAGCTCCGCCTGTGACCTGTGAGTGTTGCTGAAGCCAACATGCTCAGCCTCTTTTCTGTCTTTAGTTTTCTGTGTTCAGTTCATGTCCGGTCTGTCTGCTCCAAGCTCCTGACAGATAATTTATCTTCTAATTTTAGTCAAACAGATTAGTTTTTAAACAGAAAATCTCCACTGTTGGACACAGCAGATCATGCTGCAGCCATTTATGCATTAGATAAGATCACGTGAGATGTAGTGTTGGTTTTAATGAACTAAAAGCAGCAGAATGTGTCCAGCAGGATTACATTTGACCCAATGAGACTCCTTTGGAGCTGCCTGCAGTTCTGTTCACTGTTAACAGAGCAATATGATTCATCTATTGACCAGTTATAACTTCTAAAATGTGAAAAAAAAATAAAATAAAAAATTTAGAATAAATGACCATAAACCATTATAAATTCCATTTAAGAGTGAAAATATTTGAAAACACAATAAAAAATACTGTAAATTAGTAAATAAATTAGTTTATTAGGAAGATCATCATCATTTATTTATAAAGAGCTTTAAAAGCAAAGTGTTGTACAGGTGCATCAAAAATAAGTAAATGGTTGTGATAAAACAATCACTATGCAAAATACAAGGTTAACAGAATTTGCAATGAAGCACAAAAACAAAGGCTAAATGGCCTCATGACTGCACTCTGGAATTACAGGTGCTGGTCATAAAATTAGAATATCATGAAAAAGTAAATTTATTTCAGTAATTCCATTTAAAAAGTGAAACTTGTATATTATATTCATACATTACATACAAACTCATATATTTCAAATGTTTATTTCGTTTAATTTTGATGATTACAAATGACAACAA
>NW_013954429.1:25445-26764 GCF_001266775.1 Austrofundulus limnaeus | reverse complement strand
CATTAAATTCCAGTGAAATATATTTATGTTTGTGGTTGTAATGTGACAAAATATGGAAAAGTTCAAGGGGTATGAATACTTTTGCAAACCACTGTATATGCCTGTTTAAAAAGATGAGTTTTTAAAAGAGACTTAAAATTATTTAGAGATCCAGCAGACCTCACAGACAATGGGAGATTGTTCCAGAGCCGAGGACCTGTATTTGAAAAACTCTGACTCCCCTGGTCACAAGCTGAGACCTGAGATCAGCTAAAAGCTTTTGAGCTATAGATCTCATAGATCTACAGGGAATGTGTGGTTGTAAAAGCTCAGTAAGATAAAGAGGTGCCAGATCATTAAAACATTTCTACATTTTGGGGTGCATAGATTTTCTTTAGCATGGTTTTCAAACTTCTCAGCTGATGAGCCACATTATAACCCTGAAGAAGATTTGTGGCTCCAAGCTGGTGTGAGGACACAAACTTTATTAATAATATTTGCAGGGTCTTAATTCAGCGGTCACTTCCTGCCTTGTCCTTTGAGCTCAGAGATTTCTCCAAATTATTTAAATGTTTTGATGATATTATGAACTGTAGATGATGGAATATAGTTATAAGTCTTCTTCATATAGGAACATTATTTTGGAACTGTGTTATTTTTAGACATTTTTGCACAGACATCTGACCATCTTTACTTTCACTACTTAACTTTCTGCTTCTAAACTCAGATAAGACAGAGGTTATGGTTTTTGTACCTGAACATCTTAGGGATCAACTTTGTAGCCTTTCAGCTCCTCTGGATGGCATTAATCTGGTCTCCAGTTCTGATGTAAAGAACCTTGGTGTTATTTTTGATCAGGACATGTCTTTTAACCCCCACATTAAAAATGTTACCAGGACCACCTTCTTCCACCTGTGTAATATCACTAAAATTACAAACATCCTGTCCAAATCATGCATAAATAAACTGAACTGATCTTTAACTCAATGTCTGAAACCTACAGTAACATTTGCACCCAACATTTAATCTGTGCAACTCAAATTAAAAGCATAAGATCTCATATTGTACAAGTGAGGTCAGAGTTAACCCACACCAATGATGGGTGTCAATGTTTGTAAAGCTTCATGTGCCACGCATCACTGACCTTTCCTGTCAGGTCTGACTGAAAACAGCTCAATACTTACATCTCAGAAAAACTAACAAAAGACCTGCTCTGTAATCCTGAGCCCATATTTACCAAACTTCTTAGAATTCCTTGTAAGAATGCTGCTAAGAGTGGACTTAAGTGTAAAATAATTCTTAGTTAAAAGCTGAGAGTAAAAGTCAGTTATCAAGCGTCT
>NW_013954429.1:15507-23095 GCF_001266775.1 Austrofundulus limnaeus | reverse complement strand
CTCACCAGCTGAGTATATTTAACATTTTCTCCAAAAGCTACACACAGATATCCACGTTTTGCTCCAACATTGTGCACAGTTATTTATTTATTTATTTATTTATTTATTTATTTATTTATCTATCTATCTACCTTTGTTTCTTTTGTATATTTCTGATTAAACCTGTTTTCCACATCTTATAACAGAGAAGAACAGTCAGGTGGGGAGGAGGACAGCTGTGATCTCTGTCTTCAGTTCATCTCAGACCTCTAGTGGAAACTCTGAACCACTGAAGAGTCCTCTGGATCAGTCTGAACTTTTCTTCAGAGTAACAGTGATTCATAGACTTAAGAATTTTGATAACTGGTACTTACACTTAAGTCTGAGAGTAGGAGCAAATCTAAGACATTTTCATCACTTAAGTCTAAAAATCCACTCTAAGAAGTTTGATAAATACAGGCCCAGATCTCGTCTTTATTTTAGATGATACTGTAAGGTGATCTTACACTGTCTGTTCTAAACTGGATCAGTCATTATTCACTCAGATCCCAAACTCAACATGTCACGTGTATTTTTTACATTCTTTAAAGATTTTTGTTTCATAAAAGAAGTCCTATAAAACACAAAACTATCGTTAAATGTTAAAATCTATGATAAAATTCTGCATTTTAGACCTTTAAATGCTGATTCATCCTAAGCACAATATTTTTTAGTTTATTCATTTCTTTAAAAATAACATAAATTCAACAACAAAAATACAAATAATAAATTAAAAGACGGTAGCAGATGTCACTGTTTGCAAGCAGGAAAGAACCCATGGAGCAGGTAGCTTCAAAAAACCAAAAATCAAAATTTATTTAAACAAAAAGTGCTGACAGGTTAGCTGAAGAAACTCACAAGGCTTGGATGTGGCACAACACAGGACATTAAAGACCTTAAAGCTGGAACACAGCACAACACAGAACAGTGGTCCAACAGGGAAGTGAAGACAAGACAGAATTTAAAGGTGCGACTAATGAGGACAAACAAGAAACACCTGGGGGAGAAACATGAGGATCAGGTGTGAGTGGGCGGGGCTGCAGCAAAGGCAGGCAGGAGGAAGGAAACAGATGACAAGTCAGACAACTGGAATAAAGTTGTTTCAGTTCACACTCCTTTCCAGTTGGTGGCGGTAATGCACACCTGAAGTTTTTTGCAAACCACCAATAAACCCTCTATAGAAGAAGAAGAAGAAAAACTAGAATAAATCATTAACACAGACATCAATCATGACAGCAGAAGAAAAAAAACTTATTATGTCTGCCCCTTTTTCTCAAATAAATAAATTCAATCAAAAATAATCTACAGTGTACGAAAACAAAAAAGAAAAAATATTGAAAGTTTAACTACTTGAACAACAATTCATACATTTGCATATTTCCCCAGCAAATTAACCGTTATCATTCTCTTAAATATACTCATTGATCTGGCATTTTTAATGTCATCTTCCAGATTATTCCATAATTTAATTCCATTGACTGAAGTACTCTGTTCCTTTAAACTGGTTCTAACTTTAGGTCTCACAAACATTTCTATCCCCTTGAGATTAAAACAACTCTCTCTTTTAACAAAGTGTAACTGAATGTTTGAAGTTAATGTGTTTTTATGAGCCCGATACATAACTGACAAAATGCCATAATCAACCAAATCATAGAACTTCAATAACTCCAACTGATGGAACAGTGCATTTGAAGGGTGATAGTGATGCTTTCTGGAGATAATTCTTATGGCTCTGTTCTGTAAAATAAAAACAGGATTTGTAATTGTTTCACATGATTTTCCCCAAACATCAATACAGTAGATCAAAAGTGGAACAATTATTGCATTGTATAATATAAACAGAGCTTTATCATTAAATAAGTCCTTTACTTTGTACAATACTGCAATAGATTTGGCTGTTTTTGTTCTTTTTTTGTTCTTAAATGATTTATGTGAGGTCACCATGTCAGTTTTTCATCAATGATGACTCCCAGAAACGTCACCTCATTGACTCTACAGATCTCAGTACCATCCACTCTGAATGAAACATCAACAGTTTTCTTTCTGTTACCGATATCATATCATTTGTTTTATCTAAATTTCATGATAATTTATTGAGTTGAAACCAAGTTTGTATTCTGACAAATTCTGTCTGCATCACCACCAGCATCCGTTCCACATCTTTACCAAAACAATGTTGTATCATCTGCTAATAAAACACATTTGAGCAACCCTGACACATTGACCAAATCATTTACATATAAAATAAATAACTTTGGTCCAAGTACAGAACCTTGGGGCACTCCACATGTGGCATTACTTAATTCAGCTCTTACATAATTTATTTGAATAAACCGTTTTCTTTTTTGCAAATAACTAGACACCCAGTGTAATGCTGGTCCTCTAATACCATATTTGTTCAATTTTCTTGTAAGAAAACTGAGATCAGTGGTGTCAAAAGCTTTCTTCAAATCAACATAAATACTAACAGTATTGTTTTTGATCAACAGCAGTTGTTATTTGCTCTAATAAGTCTACCTGGAAATATACCAGTTGAAAAGGATAAATTACAGATATTTGTAAAAGGCTCTATAACATAATTCGTTGTTTCTTTCACAAACATCATATCCATGTCAGCCCAATCTTTTGGTCTTTTGTCTGCAGGATTTTTTACAATAATCATGATTTCTTCTTTGTCAGTTCCATCAAGAAACATACTGTTGGTACAACCTGTAACTGATTCACATCATTATCTACTTTTGGTATTTCAGCTGCAAGACTTGGACCAACATCCACAAAATAATTATTAAATCATTTTACTATTTCATTCTGATCATGTGTTTCATTTCCATCTTTTACAAAATATTGTGAAATATCTGATCTTCCTTTATGGCTCTTTAAGACACTGATCATTACTCGTCATGTTGCTTTCATATCACCGTTATTTTTGTCTAATAAATCACTGTAATATTCCTTCTTATGTTTTCTTATAATCCATACCAACTTGTTTTTATATTTCTTGTATTTCTCATCGGATTCTTTTGTTTTCAAATTTAAAAAGCATGAATTCATGTAATTCTTTTTTTACAAGCATTTCTCAGACCTTTCGTCATTCATGGTTTATCATCATTTCTTTTTGTATAATTTTTTTGCACACTTTACATACAGTGCTCCTAAAATGTTCATGAAAACATTAAATGCTTTGTTTACGTCTTCCATGTACACATCTTTCCAGTTTTTTTAATAATTTTTAGCTTATCCTGAGCTTTTTTTATGTTTTTTTTCTTGATTGAAACTATTTTTGTACTATATTTGTATTTTTTATAAATGGTGAAACATGACACAAGAACATGACACAGCAGAATCCAGCTCAGACACCAGACTGAAGAATGACTCAGCTGAACGATGTGGGGACAGACCAAAGGTGAAACAAACAAACGCAGTCTGTTCAGTTCCTGACAGAACAGCAACAAGTTCAGAACACTTAGACTTTGTCTCTGTTTGTTTTAGCAGAATATAAAAGTCCAGTTTAGTTCTGATCACATCTCACTGTGTTTTTGCTCTTTTATTCTCATCTTAAAGGCAGAAACATGAAGGTTTGTCTGCTGTTGCTTCTGTTGTTGCCGCTCTGCTCAGGTAAACACATGGACTCTGTTTCACCTGGATCTGCTTGAACTGAAATCAGGAGATGACTGTAGTTAAAAAGAAAAACCTTTATCTTCATATGTTTTTACATTCATTTAAGGTTTATGTACAAGTCCATTAGTCCACAGAGATTTACAGAGTGGTTCGTGTATAAGTTGTGTTTGAGGTGTGTCACATGTGTCTCAGGTGTAATTTAGTCTGTCAGATTTTTCACTTTGTGTTTTTAATTTCAGCTTCAGCTCAGCAGTTTTACATTGAATGTTACGGTGAAGATTTCCTGATGGTCAACAACCAGCTGCTGCAGTGCACGGGCAAAGTCCAGCAGGCCTGCTACACCCGAGGTGAGTCCGAAACCTTTACATTTCTACTCAGTCACAACTGAAGTTGGAGGATTTTTACAGATTTTATCACAGAATTTTTAACTCGCAGCCTGTTTGTGTGATTTATGCTGACTGAACCTTACAAATTATTTTTATTTCCACAATCTTCCCTCTTCTTTTAGACTTTCTATATCCAGCTGTAGATGTTGTCTTCTTTCACAGTCTGTGACATCTTTTATAACATGTCTGAAGCACTTATGAAAATATTTATGCCCGCAACTTCAAAAACACTTATTCCGTAGAAAAATAAGCTGAAGCTAATTTTAAACTGCAACTTCAATTTGACACTTACTAGCTGGCAACAATTCATGTAAAATATATGTACAACACTGCCAACTAGTGGTGTATGAACTCTTTTACATCTTAATACTGCACCCACCGATTGCTGGGGATGTGATTTCCTGAAACAGACCTTTAGCTCCTGGTGTAAAAATTAAAAAGTTGTTGAGGATTGCTAGTTCGGCTGCTTCTTTGTCTTTTTCTTTTGTTTGTTGTAGATTTTTCATTAAAGAAGCATCAATAAAGAAATTTTAAAACTGTTTATTGCATTCTGGGTACATGACGGATTTGATTTGTGACTGGAAACAAAAGTTTTCCATGTAGTTGCTCCAGTTGACCACTAGATGTCAGTCTAACCCCGTTGGCCAATTGCTTTGACCAATTACATCAAGTATTGAGCTCCAGTGTTTAAACTTTATTTTTTTAAAAAAGGAGCTCCGATTGTAAAGTAAAATAAATCAATACATGCAAAATTTTAGTATGGATTACAAATGTTTACTGTTTTTGCTGTTGCCTTCCTGCTACGTAAGCAGACACAAAGCATTGTGGGAAATCAGAAGCGTGACCCAAAGCAACAGTCAGCAGGATGTATACCTTCACAATAAGAGTGTTTATCTGGGAGGGGTGCTGTTGGATAGATCACATGTGTTGTGATTCATTGACAGTCATACCTTCTGCTGTTCAACATAATGATGACTGGTAGATAATTAGTTATTAGTGGTACTGCATATTAATTTTAGGAAGTGCAAATCTGCTTATGAATTATAAAAATTAGTAAGACCGCTAAAGCACAAATGAAATATTTAGGTCCACGATTAGTGGATTTGTGCTTTAACGGGCTGGTGCCACCACTGCATGTCAGGAACAAAATTGATGAAAATAGTTTTTACACATTCTGTTTGTATGAGACTTAAAAAAGGTAAATAGACTGTATTTATACTGCTCCTTTCCATCCATCCAGGACACTCAAAGCTCTTCACTCTACAGTCTGTGTCCTCATTCACACAGCACTCTGTCAGATCTCTACAAAGCTAACATGTACAATCATCTATGGAGACTAATCAGTGCCAATCATTCATACACTGATGGGACACATCAGAGGTGTCAGGGGTGAAGTGTCTTGCCCAAGGACACAACAACTGAGGCAGCTGGAACAGGAGCTTGTACCAACAACCTACTGGTTCCAGGAGGACTCCCCTCACCTGCTACAGCCGCCCCAACTTACTTTAAATTTACTAACTTTGTATTGTGTTTCTGTCTGAAGTGCTGCTGTGTGCTGCCCTCTTTCTGCTCTACAGAATCTGCACGTAACAAGTGACTCAGCAGGTTCTGGCTCCCTGACTTCTTTATTCCCCAGCATGCTTTTCTTTCTTCTACTGTTTGTTGTAGAGTTGCATGTAGAGTTTCAGATTTCATGTCTAATCAGACTTTTGATTTTTAGGAGGATTAAGTCAGAGGGTCGACAGGAGTCAGGATTTAAAGTCAGGAGAACACAAAGTGCAAAATATTTGAACCTGGAGTTTCAAAATAAGAGCCTAGTTCTATTATATCTTATATCACATCACATGTGTCAAATCCTGGTTCTTGAGGGCCATTATCCTGCATGTTTTCCTTGTTTCAGATTCAGTGATTGAATTACCTCTTCAAATTCTGTAAAACCCTGTTAATCATCCATTTATGTAAATCAGGTGTGTTGGAACAGAGAAACATCAAAAACATGAAGGGTTGTGTTCCTTGAGCACCAGAATTTGACACTAATGTAATTCCCAAAATCCTATTGAGCAGTTTTGGAAACATATATCATCACATCAGTGAGGAAAATGTTTTTGCCCAGAACTTGTCTGAACAAAGTCAAAAAGAGCTTCAGGAAAACAACAATTAAACTCTGAAGGTATCAGACCAACACTTTTCAGAAAGAGAAAAGTTCTCAAGTGGGTTTTGGAAACTGACTGATATTTCTATTAAATGTTTATAAATGTGAACTTTTACTACAGCAAGTCTAATGTGTTTCCTGTCTGCAGTAAGTGGAGAGAAAGGCTGTACTCGACTGGAAAACTGTTCCCGACCTGGTTGGACCTGCTGCCACACCAACCACTGCAACGCCGACAAAACCAACATCAGCTGAAAACTCACTGATGGATTCATTGAGTCAGTTTGTGATGACAGTCATGTTTGACTGAGGAATTCAGTAAAATCCATTAAAAACATGTTTGTAAAAAAAATAGAACAAAACATCTTCATGAAAAAAGACACCTGATGTGATGAAATACAAGATATTTCACAATAAATGCTTTAAACTCAGCATAAAAAACATACTGTAGAATTATTTATTGTTTCATCTGAGCATCAAATAAACTGTACAGATCTGTCAAAGCTTAAACATTTATGAATGATCTCATTAAGTTGATCATAGAAAAAGTAGAGGCAGAATATCAGGTTAAATTCACAGAAGTAAAATAACACTTAGATTTATAAATAACTGTGTTGATCCTTCCCCTGGAAAGATTCCTTCATGGAAATGAAGTGACAGCAGCTACAAACAATTTAATTTAATTCAGTTTATTTATATAGCACCAAGTCACAACAGCTGCTGTCTCAGAGCACTGCACACAAAAAACAATCAATTTAAGGAAACCAGCAGACTGTGTTGAATCTTCACTTTGTCACAGTCTCCAATCCTGAGCAGCACATTGGTGACAGCGGAGAGGAAAACTCCCTTTTAACAGGAAGAAACGTCCAGCAGAACCAGAACCAGGCTCAGGACAGGAGATCATCTGCCTCGACCAGCTGGGTTTGTGAGACAGGAAACAGAAACAGACAAACTCAGAAGGACTGGTCCAGAATGATAAGGAATAATTCAGGAAACCTCAGTCTAACTATAGGATTTATGAAAAAGGAAAGTCTTCAGTCTAATCTTAAAAGTAGACAGAGTGTCAGCCTCACGGACAGAAACTGGAAGTTGGTTCCACAAGAGAGGAGCTTGATAACTGAAAGCTCTGCCTCCCATTCTACTTTTAGAAACTCCAGGAACCACAAGTAAACCTGCAGTCTGAGAGCGAACTGCTGGATTGTTGCGCTGCATGAGGTCTAACCTTGTACAGCTGTTAATTTAATCTAAAAATGAGTCGGCGTCATGTTATGTTTGGTCAAAGTTACACGTTGGGAATTCAGAGGATCTAAGAGGCTGCATGTTGCTCTGTAGAGAAAATGGATAGATGGATTAAAAAACATTATAAACATATAGAAATATACTATATGTTATGTTATGTTGTGTATCCACGTACAGT
>NW_013954429.1:12782-14165 GCF_001266775.1 Austrofundulus limnaeus | reverse complement strand
AACCTCACAGGTACCTACCTGACCCTAAACTAACCTAAACTCAATTCGCACCTTGGTCCTAAACCCATCCCCCATGCCCAAAATCAGCCTCTGAAGTTGTGGTGCCCAGGCTTTGGGCCCTACAAGGACCTGGACCTCACGAGGCTGCGTTTTCCTTAAAACTGTGCCCCACGATGTAGGAAAAACAAGGACACACACACACACATGCACACATGTTAGTTTTTTATATCCCCGTGGGGACCATGCATTGACTTCCATTCATTTTCTGGTCATTTCTATAGCCTAACTCTGACCCCTTACCTAAATTAAATTCACACTTTAATCCTAAATCTAACCCCTGACCCACCAACAGCAAACTTCAAATATGGACTCTCAGAAACATGTCGTCTGATGATGGGCCTTTCCCAATCAGTGACTACACACTCGCCCTACTCCCTACTCACTCAGTTTGTGTATTCCTGCGGAGGGTTGACCATTTTAAGTCCCATCTGAAACCAGTTACGGACGAGGGCGAGTGGCTTATTAACCCTCCACAGCGAGTCAGCATCCAATGCAGACTTGAGCAGCAGGTGCAGCATCAAATAGAGGTCTGCATGGAGCACGGGACGTATAAATATAAGTTCCACATATGTTTTGTAAACATATTTACTAAGTAAACACCTCACCAACAAATATAATTTCACAAAGACAATAAAAATCATGTTCAATTCAAACTTTATGAAAGACACAGAACCATGGTCCACATTTAAAAAGAAGAAAGGAAAAAATAAAATATAAGTAAGAAATGATTTAAAAATGTTAAAAGTGCAATTATTTTGACAAGTTATCACTGTGTTTGTTACAAATTATTTTTCAATTTTTTTCAATTTTTAGGATTCGACCCCTAGATTAGGGTTAGGTTTATGGTCAGGTATAAGTGGTGGCTGGTCTATAGAGGGCGCTAGGGCACCGCATCACCACTGTTTTTTGGGATACAAAAAACAAAAATAAAACAACAAATCAAAAGGTTTAGTAGAAATATCTATACATGTTTTAGATGTTTAAGATAAATACTTTATAGATATTAACAGATAAACTTTCATTTGACTCATGAACGATGTCATGTTGAGTCACTTCCGGTTCACGTCAGAGTGCAGAAATCTTTACCAGTGAAGTCTAACATTAACTCCTGGGCATGTGGTCCTCAACACAAAATAATAAAGAGGCTCATCACTCTAGGGTTGTGTATGTACCTGTGAGGTTAGGTTCAGAGGTCAGGGTTAAGCTGTAGAAATGCATGGAAGTCAATGCAAGGTCCTCAGGAGTATAGAATACTGTCTAATAATGTGTATTTGAATGTGTGTGTGTGTGTGTGTGTGTGTGTGTGTGTGTGTGTGTGTGTGT
>NW_013954429.1:9657-10913 GCF_001266775.1 Austrofundulus limnaeus | reverse complement strand
GGGGGGGGGGGGGGGGGGGGGGGGGGGGTCAGGGTGCGTGGCCAGACTATTGTTCAGGCTGCTGGTGGTGAACAACGGATCAGAACCAACAATGGACAAGAGAGCAGGAGGGCGTCTGCCGCCTGAATTACTGCTATCATTTACAGCCGGGCCGAGGTTCAGCAGCTGCTGGTTTAATTAGGCTCGTTAAGGATCCAATCAGACGCACCGTCCTTCTCCTCATCAGAACCACCCAGGCAACAGGAAAAACCAACAGTTGTTTCATTAAACCTGATCACAGAGGAGGAGACATGTTTCTGATCTGAGAGAGAAAACCCACACATGCACAGGGAGAACATGCTAACTCACACACAAAAAGACCCTCAGCCAGCCCTTCTTCTTGTGAGGGCAGATAACCACTGAAAACTGACTCTAACTAAATGATCCAATATTTAGTTTTACACCATGTTTTATTCTGATCAGTCTGCTGCAGATTTACACAAATATAAACAACAGTTCAGTGTTTTCATTTTTACATTTTCTCTTTGAAAAACAAACATTTCAACAGCAGAACCTGGTTTGTTCAGTGAAGCAGTGATAGTTTCATGTAGATGTGATCAATAATCAGTTAAAATAAAAATAAAACACCAGTCAGTCTTGGTCACAGGTTTTTATAAAATGGTCACTAAAAGAGTTTTATTTGAACTGATTATAAAACAAAAACCAACGTGGAGTTTTGCTGCAGATTTCTTACACAAACCTGCAGAAATAAAACTTTCAGAGTTGAACCTGTTGAGTGTTGTGTGTGTGTGAAATAACTGAGCTGATGCCACATCAGATTACACACAGTGACCTGTGCACCCTGCTGTCTGCACATTAAATACACAAAGTTCAAACTACACTATGAAAGGATGACAGACAGAGACCAACTGGATCAAAAACTCAGAGCAGAAATGATTCAAAATTTAATGTAAAGATGTTTGAAATCAAACAATCGATGGGTCTTCTTTATAAAAGCTAATCCACATGTTTTCAAAAGAAACACAAGTTGTTTGACTCTTCAGATGACTGCAGTCACACTCAGGTTCTGCCTCTGAACAACCAGGCTGATCTGTTCACAGGATCAGAAAACAAGAAACACAAAATGTTTTACAGTGAAATCATTTCAGGAGCTGCTGAAACAAGTTGGTAACACTTTCTTTTACATTACCCTTATTACCATGCAATTAAAAGGAAGTAAAAATATAATTAAATGGTAATTACTACCTCATTACCAT
>NW_013954429.1:7160-8937 GCF_001266775.1 Austrofundulus limnaeus | reverse complement strand
AAGTTTCTCAGTGGATCTGAGCTCAAAAATACAGCCTAGGTGGAGTAGTCGAACACAGATCCACTGATCCTTCAACACAGAGCATCTTCAGAAGACAAGTTGGTGAAATAAAATTTAAATATCTGTATTGTTCCATACAAGTGTGTGTTGAACCTAAAACACTGTTAGATATGGTTGCATACAGGTACATGTATTGTTGCAGCCCTATTAATTACATAGTAAAATTGTACCCTAATTGCCATGTGATTACATAGTAATGAGGGTACTGTAAAAGAAAGCGTTAGCAACAAGTTTATGTTTGTAAAATGTTCAGAATAAGTAGTGCTGAGAGGATGAAGGATGTGTTTTGGACCTGCAGTTTGTGAGCAGCTTGTATCAGGAGGTTGAAGGTGACTGAATCAATCAGTCGGTCCTTCCTCAGCAGTCGACACTGATGTCTTCTTTTACACTGAAAACCTTTGTTTTATTACAGTTATTACTGAGTGTCTTTGTGAAACTGTGATTTAGAATAAAGACAAAAAAAGAAGTTTGTCCTTCTTCTCATTCATTTTCTAATATGTGCACTTTGTTATTCTTTTTTTATATAATTTTTAGTTTTGTTTTGTTTTCTATACGTTTGAAATAAAGTAACTTCTTGTTCCCAGAGGGCGCTGCTGTGACTGTGAGTAAAGCCAGAGTCAGACTGAATCATAGGGCTGCGATGATTAGTCAACAGAATTCATAATAAAATAAGTCCATGCTGCATTTTAATGTCAACACATCATATTTATAATATTTATATGTTGTTACAGTTACATGACTTTACTCTTTGTCTCCTGTTTCTTTACAATCAACACAACCAAACTGGCAGTGATGGAATGTAACAAAGTACATTCATGTATCAATACTTTACCTCAGTAGATTTACTGATGAGTATTTATGACTTTTACTCCATTTTTACATTTCTGTAATGTGTTGCATTAAAACTGACATTGACATCACAACACATTATTTGTTTTTTGGGGAGTGGGGAATGCTGTGATTGGTGCACTGAACCACTGCAAAGTAAGAAAATACATTTAGCCCCTCCTTCAAGATGAGTGGGGGATTCTGCATCAGCAGCACGGACACACAGTCAGAGGAAACACACAACACACGAGTCATTAAAGACTTGTTCAGGTTAACTGGTTAAAAATGACTTGTGGAGGAGTTACAGTTTGTGTAGCTGTTGTCACAATCTGTGATGATCAGAGGGGAAACACAAAAACATGAAGCATCACTGTTCACTAACATGACATACTACTAATATTTTATTTACTTTTACTCAAGTACAAATGTTGATGTGTACTTTTACTACAGTACATTTTTGTCTGGTTATCTGTACTTTTACTTACAGTACTGGAGTATTTTCTGCTCCACTGAAAACTGATGAAGATGAGGGAGGGGCACCACTGCTCCTGTGTCAAAATGTTGCCGTGGTGACCTGATGATAATAAACAAAATGACTTTTAATCATTTTTAAATTGATGCTTCAGTGCAGAACAATGAAGTAATTTAAAAGGTAAAAGATGATAATACTTGTTTTATATTGTATTTATATTTTTCTCTACTGTCTGACGGGGTTGAACCCAGGAGCAGGCAGACACACAGCTCTAAAATAAAACTATTTATTAAATAAACAAAAACCAACATGGCGACAAAAACCTTACAAGACATGGAAACAAACCAACAGGCTGAAATCACACAACAAACCAACAAGGAGGTGGTGACAACAGACTGGTTACACACAGTCTGAGGG
>NW_013954429.1:1848-2919 GCF_001266775.1 Austrofundulus limnaeus | reverse complement strand
CTGACTGAAAACAATAAAAGTTGATTTAGTTTAAATTTGACCTGTTTTTGTTCATTTTATTTAAATAAACTAATAATTTACTGTTTGATCCTCCTCTGCACGTTTAATCCGGATCCAGAGGAAATTGGTCGAATTAATCTGGCGGGATTAAGCCCCGCCCCACGCGCGCTCAGTCCACTGATTGGCTGCTGCTCTGACCGGAGTTGGGCCTTATAAAACGGACTCGGAGGGTCCGGTCCGGTTCGGTTCTGAGCAGCAGGATGACCGGGTCAGAGGAGAAGTTTCGGGTCAGGATGTTCTCTCCGGGGTTCGGACTCGAGAAGTCCCGCCTGCACGGCTCCGGGTTCCGGTCCAAAGGCTTTGCGATCACGGACCTGCTGGGCCTGGACCCGGACCTGCAGGTCCGGCAGCAGCCCGGCGGGGCTCCGGGTTCGGGCTTGGCGCCCGCGGGTTCCGGTTCGGAGCCGCAGGGGCCCGCCGGTGGACTGGGCGCGTTCTCCTTTCAGGGCGGTTCGGTTCCGCTCGGACTGGGCTTCCTGTGCAGCCTGGCGGCCCAGCAGCCCCCCGGAACCCCCTGCTTCCTGCCGGGCCACCTGCCGCTGCTGCAGAACCGAACCGACACTCAGTACCTGCAGAACCTGGAGGTCCAGAGGGAAACATACTCCGGTACGTCCAGAACCGGATCCAGAACCGGGTCTCAGTTCTGGAGTCATTCAGATTAAGTTTAATAATCTGTCATTTAAATATTTCCACCTGGATCGAACCAGAACCAGAACCTGACCCGGACTGTGGCTTTTCTTCCTGTAAACTAATTAATAAAGTCATCTGTCCGGTCCGGTTCGGTCCGGTCCGGTCCGGTCCGGTCCGGTTCGGTTCGGTCCGGTCCGGTCCGGTCCGGTTCTGCCATGACCTTCAGCTCCTCTCCATTTTCATCATGTGGTTCTGACCCAGAGGTTCTGGTTCCGAACGGTTCAGTGAGTTCTGTTTGTGTCGCTCCGCAGATGAGGAGTGTCTGTCGGACCGAACCGAGCCCAAAAGTTCGGGCAGCTGTCAGAAGAGGAAGAAGAGGAG
>NW_013954429.1:0-1071 GCF_001266775.1 Austrofundulus limnaeus | reverse complement strand
AAAGCTCCAACGATACAAAAGAAGAAAGGAGTTCTGCTCTGAGTTCTGCTCTGAGTTCTGCTCTGAGTTCTGCTGGTTCTGCTGGTTCTGTGCAGGACGGTGTTCACGTCGCAGCAGCTGGAGGAGCTGGAGAAAGCCTTCCACGAGGCTCATTATCCAGATGTTTACGCCCGAGAGCTGCTGGCCCTGAAGACGGAGCTGCCCGAGGACCGCATCCAGGTCAGAACCGGGCCTCACCAGTCTGTGTCCTTACACTGGTCAATGGTCAAACTGGTTTTTCATGTCTTCAGTCAGGACCCAAACACAAGTGTTTCAAAAAGAGAAAAGATAAAAACTGATTATTAGGACGTTTAGATTTGATTGTCATTTTTAAAAGAATCGGAGAAATAAGAAGTGGTTACATTTGTGTTTTTAGGACCACAGGAAGAAATAAACTCAGTTAAATGACATCAACACTTATTTTTATCTGTTTGATTTAAATTAATTTATTTATATATTTTTGTTTAACGTTAAAGTGTGTTTTATTTAACTACAGAAACATTTGACCTGATGAAACAGACGTGAATATTTCTTGTAGCGAAGCGGGTCAGAACCTGTCAGAAAACTGAGACAGAGTGTTAGTGATGACAGTCAGTACGGCAGGCAGTTTTTCACATAATCAAACAACACTTTCTCTTACATTACTATGGTAAATATTGATTTATTTTCATATTAACATTCTTACTGATTAGAACTTAAAAGAAGTGTAACTGTAATCACATTACATTATAATTTAAGTACAGTGTAAAATAAGTCATTTAATTTGAATTAATATTTTGCTAAATCTATTCTGTTGTTGGTTTTTTTTGGAGTGGATTTTAGTTGGTCATTTAAACATTTAATATCACTGAGTGGCAGTTAGCTATGAGCTGCTGTTTGTAAAGTTACACAGTCAAAAATTACACCAATATTTTTGTTTTATTTAGTCTTTTATGAGAAAAAAAATAAGAGATTTATTTTTCAAAGTCAGTTTTTCACCGTATGATTCATACATTTATAAATGTCATAGTTTATAAACTAAATATTTAACTT
>NW_013954428.1:16384-27246 GCF_001266775.1 Austrofundulus limnaeus | reverse complement strand
GGTTATAACACTGTATCCTGTGCAGCTAACAAAGCATTCAGCAGAAAAGACCACAACGTACAAGACCTCCTGCTAGCATAAAAACACAATCTAAAGAAAGCAGAAGGAACAAATCTACAAGAACCACAAGAATGAATTTGTATTTTTGTTAACATTTGCATAAGATTTGAATGAGAGCGCCTCAAACCTTTTATTCAAACCCGGGTAAACATTTCACCTGGTAGTTAGAATGTGTATCTGGAGCACAGCTATGGGAGCCCAACAAAAAATAAACAAAAAACAAACAAAAAGCATCAGCAAGAGAAAGTCAAAACAGGACAAAGTTTGGAAGGCGGGGGCGGTTCTAAACAGGAGCATCAGTGTCATTACCACACACACAGGTGGAGGAGGAAGGGAGCAGGAAACAAAACAGGGCTGCAAGATAATACCATATATTATACACTGAGGTAGGTGGAATGCAAAAACAAGCCTCTCACAAGCAAGTACATGTCTGGTCGGGAAATCTCCTAACAACAGTACACACAGGGAAAAATAAAGAGTCTCGCTACTGAATAGATCCAGTGTTTTGTTTTCTTTACTGGTGATTGTTAAGAAACTTAACAGTAAGTAATGATAGCTTTTTCTTTTAAAAGGAGATCCAGTATGTGACAGAACAAAAAGATGGAGCAAGTCAGCAAATGAGGGCTTGTGTAAATGAATAAGCGTGACTAATACAATATGACTGACGCAGGAAAAATATTTACAAGCAGGCTAAAGGCTAGTGCCTGTCATGACAGAGGTGATTCCTGAGTCACACTCAAGTGCAAACAAGTCCTGTTTTCTGTAACGGGTGCACTAATGGCGGTAGGTGGGTGGGTGAGAAAGGGTTTTTGGCGTTGGACCGAAGGTGGGCAGGTCCACACTGAGGCTTCAAAGACTTTATGGATGCTTATCAACAAGTGCGCTCTCATCAGACACAAGAGGATGCTGCAGATGAAAGGAGAGCTAATGCACCTCCTCTTCCTACCCGCATCAAACTCTCCCCCTATGATTTTTTTTTTGTTGTTCGATCAACCGAGCCAGGCCAAAACCAAGAGCTTGAACACACACACACAGACTAAAATGCATGAACAGGCAGTAAGTCGTCAAGTACTCTGAATGGCAAGTTGAGCACTTAAAGGGATAGTCTGGTCACTAAATGAATAATAAAAAAAGTACATTAGAAAAACAGATTATTATCTCTTGTCTAGACTCAGCCCTTGCCAAAAATGACAAGTCTCTGGGCTGATCTTATTAGGAGTCAGAGCTGTGTGGTCAAGCGGGCAGCCCAGTGGGATTATGGAACAAGAGTGACAAAACTGTCCGGTCACCTTACCTTTACCCCATCTGCCCCATTGGAGATGCCAAAATCTTTAATGCGCTGCAAATCTAAAGCCAATTTAGCAAGAATGAATGAGGACAGAAGCCGCTCCCAGGTGACGCGGCCTTCCCCCTCCCCGTCAAGCAGCGAGCGGAGACAGAGCTCCATCAGAGGTCTCTGGAGCTCTCTATATTTATCTGACACAGTAACAAGCTGCTGTCTGACTGCTTCGCGGCGCATTACAGCTGTGCCCTTTTTTTCCTTCATCCAGACCGCTGTTCGCCTTGTTTCCTCTTTGCTCCGCTGTGGCCAATAACGCAGGACCCGGCACTGACCCGATGACACGTCGTCACTATGAATGAGAGATGTCATGAATGAAATTGTATTTATGTCCAAGGCTAGAGGAAGAAGACATGCGCCGGATTCTGATCGGCACTTCACACCCTGTTGGATGGCTCTACAGGAGGAGCCATATTTCAAAGTGGAGAGCCATAATTCATCCCGGGCCACCCCGACGTTAACAAAGCACCAACTGGTGATTACAGCGCTGGAGTGGCCCATTGAGGCGAGCGGCCAAGGAGCCGCTCGTCTGCCAAGAGAATGGTGCCAAAGAGGGCAGGAGAAGGCAGAGCAGACCCAGCCACCTGCGTCTGTTCGGCTGCGTGCTGACAGCTGCCCTGCCCACCGAGAGTCCACCCAAACAAGAGAAGCAGAGGAAAGGAGGGGCCGCTCAACGTTGAGGCCGATTTATTAGTCATTGATAGGAAGCAGATTTCACAACACGACAAGCACAGTAAAACAAATGTTGCAATGTTTTAAATATCAACATTAAAAAGCCACCCATCCATTCATCCATACATAATTTAATACTTTGTTTGAAAGCAGTCACGGAAATTTCTGTCTTTAAGCCTGGACAGATGTGACATATACATTTAGCAGCAAATTTTGAAATTCCAGAATGAAGTTGGCAACTTAAAAACTTTCTTTTGTTGATCAGCTGAGCCTGTAAAGAACTGTTTTAATATTTCTAACCGGTAGTTTTTCCTCTGTATTATTTAGGACATGTATCAAACACAAGGCCTGTGGGCCAAATGTGACCCACCACAGCATTTTATGTGGCCTGCAAGAGCTTCAAAATTTAATGTCTTTAAAATAGGGTTTGCCGCTTTAAAGCTAGTTTTGGTCATAAACTACATCTCCCAAAATGAAGTGCCGGCATCCCACCACTCGGTGGAGTTCGACAGGGTTCAAAACATCTGCCAGCTGGTGAAACTCTCTGTGTTAAATCTCCATTTCGCTTACTACTTTTGCTGTGGCCCAGTTACACTGGGAAGTGGTAATTACCCACCTACAAGTCATAAATTTAAAGTGGAACACCACTCCAGTGGGAATTCCCTGTTGGATAGTGGGAGGGTTCACAATTCAAGATGGCAGCTACTCACCACAACTCAACAGTGAGTAAAATGGTAATAGTAATTCTGTATTATTTATTTCACATTTAGTCCATTGTACATGTAGTACTTTTCAGTGTTTATAAGAAGACAAGGTTTCTATGCATGAAATACCATGTAGAGCTCAGTTATTGTTTGTTAGTGGTGCTCAGCTGTAGTGAAGTGACCAAGAACGTGACATATCGTGTTTAGTAGGGGTGGGAATCTTTTATCATCTCACAATTCGATACAATTCTGATTTTTGTGGCCATGATTCGATTCTAAATCATATTTTTTCTTTAAAAATTGATAATGTGAGCCCATTTGTTGTGTTCCCAAAAGGCTTCATCTTCATTTTGCAAACCTTGCACACAGTCAAACTTGAACTTATTTAATAAAAACCAAAATGAATCCAAATCTTTGCAATCAACGAAAATGAGGTCAGTTGAATATATATGTATTGCCCCTTTTCCACTAGTGCCACTTAGTGTGGTGTCGGTACGGTTCGGTACGGTTCCAAGCCATTTCCATTAGGCCAGATCCATGGAACTGGCACTTTTTTTAGTACCTACGTCATTGTGGTTCCAACCAGCCCCAGCTGACATCAAAATGCGACGTCAGAACACTGTTCATCACTAATTGGCTAAATTTTTGCAAATGTTTAAAATTTCAAAAGTTATTCATCAAATGTGTTTCCATCTCTCATTTTGCCCATTAATTTTTATTCAAAATACCTAAAAACCACATCCACCAACCGCCCAAAACACACCCATTGGAACCGGACTGGAACATCAGTGGAAAACCAACCAGTCCGACCCGTACCTACACCGACGGTTCCGACACTACACTAAGTGGCACTAGTGGAAAAGGGGCAAAAAACTTCCCTCTAGTTTTGTAGTTTCCTCTTTGTTTTGGCGCTTTCTGTGCCTGCATACCTTCCAGAACCAGTTTTGGGGTGACATCAGGACAACCCACGTAGTTATAAAATAGTGACTGACAGTCATTGGATTTGCTTTATTTTTTTATTTTTAAAAATCTATTTTAGGACATTTGAAATCAATTCTGAATCTTTGTAAATGAGAATCACGATTCTGATAGGAATCAATTTTTTGGTGCACCCCTAGTGTTTAGTCCAATTTAATTACAACGGGCCCTTTGAGGGCCACCATAATGTTCATATGTGCGTCGGTGGAAATGAGTTTGACACCCCTGATTTAGGCCATACAAAACGCTTCCTTTCTCCCTCAGAGCATGGCACTTAGTCCAAACAAAAGATGCACAATCAAGTATGTATTGTTGTTGCAAAATCAATCGTAACAAAAGATGTTAAAACACATGAAAAGTGTCCTGAACATCATGATGACACAACAAAACGTGAGGAAAAAAGAAAATGTAGGCTTACTGCAACTGATACTATCACCAAAACACATATTTAATGGAAATAGCACTCCTGGAAGAAACACAAGCTGCCTTGCACTACAAAGATGTCACACAATCCATTAGCACTCGAAGGATAAGGTGCAGATAAGCCTCAGCTACTAACACATCAAATTTTAGCCATGCATCTTTATGTGTTGGTCAAGTGGCTGTGGCAGCCATTTTTAATCCAGCTGACTCCAAGCGTTAATCTTTTCATAAAATCCATCTAGTGGTCCATGAGATCTTTTGCTAACAAACACACAGACACAGGTATGGCGGAAGTTTTGAAAATTTGCTCAGACCAGTAATAAAGCTTTGGGTTTAACTTGTTTTTGATTCAGTTTTAAACAGTTCGACTCCCCTGTTAGAAATAACGCCGGACTCTTCGCACAGACGTTGAACTACCTGCCAACCACTGCAAGTAAGATACTAACTACTCACAATTACTCCACACAATCCCACATCCAAAAATAAACAAATTATTTTAACCCTTGCACATTTTTTCTACTCTAAAAACATATCTTCTGCTCAGAATTGTGATCAAATTTCTCCTAATCTGGTGGTGACACACCCACTGGCCAACAGATTTAAGTCTTGTTATGTCTTCAAAACATGAAAATATCATCAGACAGCAGGATCCCAGAGAGAAGAACACACCACTTCTATTGAGACATGATGTATGATGACTGAAAGGGAAAATTTTTGAAAAGTTATTTTTTTTCCCTGTTCAAAATAAAAAGCACTTCTTCTGTCATTGAGTGAGTTTGTCTATTTTACGAGCTGTTGACACTCAAAGTAACATGAAAGACGACTTGTAAAGAGCTGTCATGCTCCAAACTTTACTTTATTTTTTTATTTTTTGCTCGCAGCCAATGTGAAGCTTCGTAGCATGAGAGTGGGGGGGGGGGGATAAAGTATTTGAAGGGGAAGTGTGTGGCTGTCAGAGGCATTTCATTTAGATGTGTAATTCATGAGGTCTTCTTTGTAATTTTATGATGCCCTTTCATCTCCTCATTGTGCAGAGGAACAGACGGCAGAACACCAATGGCACGCCAAGGCCTGCTTGTTTTTTTACAGAAAGAGCGAGCGCACAGAACACAACCGCTAAAACTGTGATTCATTCGTAGGTAAACACCTCCAGGATTCAAAAAGTGTAAAGTATTCTACTAGGTGTTTTTTTTTATTTTATTTTACATTTGATGTAAGATTGAGCTCAACTTGAAAACAGGAAATATATCACTGCACACGGCCTTGGTTAAGTGGATTGTTTTTTAAAAACGGCACACACATTTCAGCCATGCGTGAAGGGATATGTAGAGGGAGTCGCTCAGATGCCCTTTACCACACACATAACTGGGAGAAAAAGAGGAGCAGTGTTTCTGTGACCCCAGTGAACCTGGCAAACTATTCTGGCAGAGCAGGATCGTCTCCTCTCCTCTCCTCTCTTCTCCTCTCTCTCTCTGCGCAGGACGCCAGCGTACATCCTTGCTTCTGCAGGAGAGATTTGTCAGCAGGAGATTTCAACCTTTTATTTTTTTTGCTCCGCTGTGGAATTAACCCATGCTCTCAGAGCTTACTAGCAGGCATGGCACATTAGCTCCTGGGAGTCTCTGCCAAAAGCAGCCAAGCTGTGAGTAAATGGCTGCTCAGGCCTGGAGTTGGACAGGAGAGACAGAGCTGGGGGACATTCAGGCCACATCTTCGTCGCTCCTCCCTCCCTGTCCAAGGCCGGAAGTAGGCAGAGGGAGGAAAAAGTGGGGGGCTCGCACTGAAGTTGTAGTATTCGTGCAGATTTATGAATGAGTGGTGCGAGTAAAAGATGAGTCACAGCTTCCGCTCTGCGCAGCCAGAAGGCAGCAGGCAACCTATCACCAGAGGCACTGGGTGGCTCACACACATTACACACACACACACACAGCTCCCACAGGCTCCCATACATTCATACAGCCGCACAAGTTGGTGGAAATTCGTCAAGCAAGGGAGGAGAAGACGGTCTGCGTCTGAGTGTGTGTTCGTGTGTCAGTCAGGATCTTTGGAGGCTGACAAAACACACGTCCTATTTTGGTCAATCAAGTCCACGAGAGCAAAACCTCAGGGAAAAAAAAAGAAGCTAATCTGTCAGAGCTTTGAGAGACGACCTTTATGGGCCACGGAGGACACGAGTCGGATAAACTCACACAGCCGTCCATCAATGGACAATAAGGTCTGCTGTTCATACATGGACAATAACACACTGTGTGTCATCATCATTTTTGGAGAACCACTGCAAGCTCACAAGTTTAATTTCCGCCGAGGAAACACGTCGCTATTGACATTAAAAAGTAAAAGCCTCTGCAGTCAATAACATGTCTGTGGCTTTTCGCTGAAACACCGCTTGAGCGGCGAGGCGAAATGTCACATTTTACAATTTGGCATTTGCAAGAAACTCTCACAACACATTAAAGTGCGAGGTGTAAAGAATTCCTCTCCGGTCCAAAGGCAACCAATAAAACCAAGTGAGCAGAAAAAAACAGGCTTGTAACCAAACTGTGTTTTCCCCTGATATGTTTTTATTTTTTATTTTTGAGATTCTGAGTACTCGGTGAAGAAGGTTTCTGTTTTAGGTGAACTTGTGAAGATCAGCTGCCAAGAAATCCCCCAGAATACTGTTTATGAAAGTGGCTTAGATGGGACGCACAGCAACAGAAGGCCAGGGAAGAGTTTGGAGAAGAAAGGAGGGTGGGTGCAAAGATTACAAAAGTGGATAAGAAGTAAAACTGATGATTGTGTAGAAAATCTAAAGAATAAAACATAAATGTTCACATTATATGTAAACATTTCTGTCACTTTTCTTACCATTTAATTACTGTTCTTAAAGGAGACATTGGGCCTCATAACGTGTTCGTATTCTTATCCTAAATTTCTTTTACTTTTGTTCGTATGAACGGTTCTTGCATGAGGCCCATTGTTTTTACAATCCTTGTTTTTCTATAAAAAGTGGAACTGCAATGCTTTGGTCTGAGTTCCTCCTTATTGTAACTCCATAAGCCCCTCTTTCACCTCTGTCCTGCGGTGTGTCTGAGAACTCATTTTGGTGCTGTCTCTTTAAATAAGGCACGTCACCTTTTCTCTCCTAGAGAGTATAAGTACAGAATGATGTATTTAAAAGCTAACAAAAGTGGATTTTGTATATGTTCCCTTAAAGACACATCAGCATGTGCGAACATGCTCATGGATGTCTGGATTTCAAAACATCAGCTTTGTGTTTAGACATTTGTAAAAGAAAAAAAAACTAAAACTTACAATAGTATTTATAAGTACTACCTGAATATATAGGGGAAAAAAACAAGCACTTAATATGAGTGTTCACAGTTACTTCTTTCCTGACTGAAAGACACCATGTAATTTATTAAAACCTTTCGAATCGTCTAGGTTTGTTTCACTCATGGTCTGAAAATGTTCAGCAAATGTCTGTTAGTCTAAAAAAACAGCTGTTTTTTTATTTGGTGTTTTAGTTGATCCTTCTGAGCCCGTTCTGAGTTTTGCAACAGTAAATGTTTGTGAATCATGAAGGTCCCCCCGATCAACTGCAGAACAAGTTAGATGTTGTGTACTGCCTCAGAACCAGCTTCAGGCAAAAAAAACAACTTAAAAACAAAAAGAACATCTGATAAGCGTAAGGTAAACAGTGCTCAAAGTTGTGTATAACTGATGAATGTAAAAGAATGCAGGGTTAAGTTAAGTGGTGCCTTGTGTGCTGTGTAAATTAAAGAGTTAATTTCTCCACTATAGATATGTCTTGGTAATAATGAAGGTCAGGTCCAGCTCCTGTTTTCCCCGAAAGCCATGACGATCCAGGGAGCAGGAGGACAAAACATTGGCTTTGATCCTTCAGGAGGGAACGAGTCTCATCATCACCAACGCTGCTTTAGTTTTGTGCAAAACAGATCAAAGCTCAGGCAAAGTGGTTTGTTCCCAGTAGAAACAGCGGATGTGTGGGCACTGAGTCATGGCTGCTAAATGTGCCCCCAGGAAAGCACCGTAGCACCAAAGTCTGGAATCTGAGCTCTTTTCTGTTTCCTGTCCCTTCGACCACAGGACTTTGATAAGCTCCAGAAATTCCATTAAATATTTAAAAGCTTCCTTCTATCTGTGAACTCGGCCCACCCGGAGCACAACAACAAGCCCGGACAAACAAAGAGCGGACCACACATCAATCCGTTTTAACTCCTAATGGCAAAATAAGACACAAACGGTCTCTGTATGGCCTTGCACACATCCAGCCTGTGCTCCACATTTCCCCCTCTTTATCCCCTCACACGTGCAGTGAATAAGCCAGCAGGAATTTCTGCCTTATATGCTTAAAGGGGCCGACACATTTTATCCCACATAGCACACATGCTTTGTGTATAAATTTCAACAGTGTTCAGCAAGTGAACTATGCTTCTCTGCAGCTCGTTTCTTATTAAATACATAGAGAATAGGATGACATTCAGGAAACAGTGATGCATTTGGCGAGGGAAAAGGAGAATTAAATGTTCATTTTCATTTAAAAATAATAGCAAAAGAGGGCAGAAGAACAAGCAAAATGATATTCAAATTAAAAAAATGTTTTAATGTATTATGTTTAAACTTTTTACACATTAATCATATTTTAACTCTCTCAAAATTAATTTGTGGGTGCAAACCCAGAAGCCTTGACCTATTTATAGATCTTTTTTTTTACATGAAGCAGAATTAACAGAAAACACTGAGCATACTGTTTTTATTATGTGATTTTTCTCAATCAATGAGCTTATGGAGCAAAATGCTTTGAAGGATTTAAATTTCTTTTGGTTTTTTTATGTAAACGCAGGGCTTCTTCGTGACATCTGAACATCAGGCTGTGCCTTTACTAAATAAATAATTACATCTTTTGACAATAAACATGTCAGCATGTGGTAACTTCTCAGCAGTTTGGATAAATTTATTCCGTAATATAATCAGGGCAGTTTAAACTAAAAATGTCATTGGTTCAAGATGACTAAGATGTTGGTTATTTTTAATACACCATGTCTCACACTGTTGTGATTTCTGTCAAATGCTCAAGTCATGTTGTTAAACAGAACAAAAGATAAGAATCCTCTGAAACATCAGCTCACACTTTCATTTCTGACTTTTGAAAAAGTTATTTTACTGCTGAGTTCAGAAGAAAATAGATACTTTTTGTGATTTAGCCTTAAGCTTAAAACAAGTACAAACCTTGTTCCATTTAAAACCAATATGACTAACAAAAAACTGAAATAAGTGAAATAAACCCACGTAGAGTTGACTGCTGGTTTCACATCTTCCTCTGAGTTCAGGCTGAGTTCACACAGTGCAAAGACATAGTTGGCATACCTGGACTGCAGTTCATTTTATTTTAAACTTTTATTTAACAAGTTCACTTCAAGACTTGGGCTCTAAAAAGCAAACCTGTCAACTCATTTAACCTATTCGTCTTTTTCCTTTTAATTTCTCTGTTTTTGTTGTTTCCGATTAGTCTTTCTTTTTGTTGCATATTTGATAGTGGCTTTAATATAATAAACTAATTTGACAGAAGTTGTACTCCCCTGATTCATACAGGGTAAACAGGCAGCAGAGCCCAGAGGCTCTGCATACCATAAGTTAATATTTGATCACCTAAAGAAGAAACGTGAGCTCTGTGAGAACATGCGCCTAAAAGAATGTGTGCCTCCCTGTGGAGATTTCGAGACTAACATGGCCGGAGACGGGGGCATGTGCAGGGCAGCATGCTTTCTGCTCATCTGACTAATTGTAACAGGCTTTTGTCAATCTGGTTTTGGCCCACGTCCATCAGCAGAGGACAGGCCATCTGCGGAAAACACGGACCCGAGGAGCCTGTTTGAGCCAGGCCAGACACCTTTTAGTCACGCGGATAATGCCGAAGGATCCTGGTCAAACAAGGCGTTTGCTTGAGTCCGACGCGTAAGTGGGAGAATGTCTCAGACGAGTAAACAGTGGGGATATCTGACAGCCGAGGCTGTTAACAGCGTCTGATAAGCCCTGCAGGAAGGAGTGAGGTGAAAATAGAGCAGGAAACACCAGCAGAACAGCTGACAAGGACAATCAGAGATGAGGCTAAGTGAAGCGGAGCATGCCGGGACGAAAGAGAACGAACAGACAAAATGTACCAAGTGAGGACGGCAACAATGTGGGGATATATGAGGGGAACCCCCCCCCGGGGGGGGGGAGAAAAACAAAAGTAGGAAAGAGGCATTTATTTCAGAGCCTGCTGCTGAGCCGCTACGTTTGACATTTGTCTGACATTTCCCCTCGGTGCCCTTCCAGTTGTGTACAGCGTCTCAGTAAGGGCCTCTCTCCCCATCACCGCCTCAGTTTCCCCACACACGGCCGACTCCCACCCACTTCCATCCAGTCGCAAATACATCAACAAACAGCTTTGTAATGACATTCTCTGAGAAGCCTGATCTTAGGCTACATTCACACTGCAGGTCTTAATGCTCAGTTCCGATTTTTTGAAAAAATCCGATCTTTTTGTGTGAACGTTCACATTACATTTTAAATGTGACCTGCATCAGACCCCTGTGTGAACGCAACACAGCACTGATGTGACACGCATGCGCAGTAAAAGACGTGACGTCTCATCAGCCGGCTTGTTTGTTTACAGAGCTAGCATGGATGCTACAATTTGC
>NW_013954428.1:0-15384 GCF_001266775.1 Austrofundulus limnaeus | reverse complement strand
TCTCAGATGTTGGTTTTAAGCAACAATGTCTTAAAATAAGCTGCTTTAAAGGCACAGTGTGTAGGATTTTGTCAATTCTTTTAGCCGAAATTGAGATAATAACTAATGACAATAATAAAAAAAAACATGTCTAATCATAGCAGACAAAGACCTTGTTTTATTATTTTTACCTTATAAAAGGCTGTTTATATCTCCATGGTCGCGGGTCGCCCTACAGGCAGCCGCCATCTTGCACCGCCATCTTGTCTACGAAGGRTCATGAAGGACAAACTGCGGTGGCGGCGTCAGAAACGGTTTTAGTTGTAATACAATAAACGTAATATTTGTTGTCTGTCATTGTAGCTGGGATAATTTTACTTATTAAAGCTCATAATCTTACCACTTGAAACATCACTAGCCCTGAAGCTGCTGGTGGACATGGTGGTTGGAATTATCAAAAGTTTTTGACACCTGAGAGACACCGTAGCAACTCCTTTGCGTTTGGAAGCAGGTGGTAGGGGTGGGGGGAGGACCAGGGAGGATGATTCAACCACTCAACCACTAGATGTCGCTGAAAACAACAAATTCTACACACTGTGCCTTTAAATATTGCAAGGTCATAAAGACGTTAAAAACATCCTAAAGTTTTAGAGATATTTGGGAAAGCTCAGCCCAGTTCTATATGAGAACCTACCAGTTTGARGTTCCCCAGGCTGAGCCACGTATTACTTCCCAAATACTGGAATTTCTACTTTTGATCTTCAGAGTTCATCAGAAGGTAATGATATTGTTTGCCTGTCTCCTGGCAGCGTGCCCGACTGGTTTCTATGGGATGGGATGTAACCAAACCTGCAGCTGTTGGAATGGCGGCATCTGCCAGCCGACAAGCGGGCAGTGTGCGTGCTCGCCGGGCTGGACCGGACKCAACTGCACAGAAGGTGCAGCAGAGACAAAGGAATCGGCTAGGATTCAGGTAAAGAAAAGGTGGACTCATCTCTGTTTCTCTCCCAGAATGCCCTGCTGGATTTTACGGAGCAGACTGTCAGCAGCGCTGCTTGTGCCAGAACGGAGCCACCTGTAACKAAACGGATGGAAAATGTGCGTGTGCTAAAGGATGGACGGGCACAGCCTGTGAACTTGGTAAGGCTCAGTGTGTTTAACGCTCCCCTGTGTTCAAATTAATTCAGAACTAATGATGATTTATTACAAATTATCCTCTAGTTTTGTTCTTGGCCTTCATTTGTAATAACATTCTACTCCGCCAACGAATTGCCAAAATCTGAGAAATGTTAACAGATCTAATGAGGTTTACACACTTTATGTAAACTATTTTATTTAAAGTAAAAAAATATATATWTCACCCCTTTTATAAAACAGGCTTACTGTGAAGGAAACCCAACATTTAAGTCCAGCTGCAAAAGTCAGCTGTGATAAATGTTGCTCTAATTTCATGGCATTCCTTTAGTCTTTTATTGAAACTTCATTAAAAACTCAACAACATCCTCTTAATATAACCTTCAGCTGCATTACTTTACAAACAGGCTGGAAGGATTGTTCTTTATTGGTGAAATTATTTTGTTATTTAACCAACAAAACTAAATTTATGGCTTAGTTTTTTTTTTAGTTTAGCCTTTAAATGCATTTAATAAAATGTGCTGTAATTCTGAGTAAATATGTTGTTTTATATTTATCCTTGTGCTGTTCAAACCCTTCAGTTAAAACAGAAAGAGCTCAGATTTGATGAAGCTGGTGGTATTTCTGGAGAGAAAACAAGACAAAGAACCTCACTTTGCAGTTTTGTTGCAGCGCTCAGGAAACTCATCAGCCTGAGCTGAATATGCTGCCTGAGCTCACTGGTTTGTCGCCAGAAGTCTGGTTTATTTGCTGGCAGCGCTTCTGCACCGCAGCCGAGTCTGCTCTGCAAAAGTTGAGCCGGTAATGAGAGTTCAGCCACTTCTCCCGGTGAGCGCTGACTTCCACTCTGATCCTCCCTCTGAGGCTGTTACAACCTTTCTCCATCATGCGGCGCCAGGTCCCACCCCCTCCTCATAATCAGGAAATCTCCAGGAATGTCTGTACCCTCTTTAAAAGTCTGTGTGGCCGCTGTGCTTAAAAACCAAGATGGTTCAGTTATGAAGTGTTTGGAGGACAGGGATTATTATTCTAATAACCAGATGGTTTGATTAAATTAAAGGTTTCCTCATAAAAAAGGCAAGTTTCCTCCCGTATACTTCACATAAAAATATGTGTTCACTCTTTTGTGCATGTTTCCACAGAGTGTGCACTGGGTCACTTTGGGGCAGACTGCCAGCAGCAGTGTGAATGTGAAAACGGCGGTAAGTGCGACAGACAGACGGGACGCTGCAGCTGCAGAGCCGGCTGGACGGGGGAGCGCTGTGAGAAAGGTGGGTCTGAGGTGAAGCGGCTGAGGAAACGTTGACGGCCTGTGAACAGCTGTACTGTGGAAACTCTGCTGACGTGATGGTGATTCGGTGTATTTTTSTTAATCAACTTTTAATCGGCACCTTCCTGTGAGCAGCGTGTGAAGCGGGACTGTTTGGCGTCGGCTGTGAGGAGCGATGCCGCTGCGCTCGCGGGGTTTCCTGTCACCATGTGACTGGGGAGTGCCAGTGTCCGCCGGGGAGGAGGGGGAGACTCTGCGACAGAGGTACAAAGCTGCTGCTGAAGGATGTGTTAGAATTTAGAATGAGGTCAAATAAAGTAAAACTCAGATTTTATTCTTTTTTCCAGTGTGTTTACCAGGTACATATGGGGAGCGTTGCATGCAGCGCTGCAGCTGTGCACAGGGTACGTCCTGCCACCACATCTCAGGAGAGTGTGGCTGTCCTCCTGGATTCACTGGCAACGGCTGTGAGCACAGTAAGGCCTGCAGCACTGAGTTGTGTTTTCATTTAGTTTAGAAATAGAAGCAGCTTCCTTTACTCTATAACAGGACTATTCAACTGGCGGCCCGCGGGCCACATCCGGCCGGCAAGTGACCAAAGTTCGGCCCACCAATTGGTTCATTCATCTCTTCAGCCCAAACCTCCGGTTTTCTACTTTAATTACTCTAAGTTCTTTTAGTTAAACATAGACATGTTTGGTATCTACAGAAACATCGGGATCTTAGCTAGAAGCTGGTAAAATCATTTCTATGCACACTCCACACAGTTAAAACTACAAGCAGTTGAAGATAAAACTATGAAAGTGAAAATTAAATTGACTTGAAAATTTGTCGTCAGAGATGTCAAAAATAAAATTTGTGGTAAATAGGAGGATAATGTGTTATTTTTGTTTTTTTTTATTATCACTATTTTTAATTACATAGGGTTCTGTTTGTTGTATTCATGATTAAATACAGCAAAATAAACTATTTCAAAGGTAACAGGTCTTATACTTGGTTTAATTACATAATGACTTTAATTGCTGGATATTCGGCCCCTGAGCTGTGGGCCTGTTAGTCTAATTTGGACAGGACTGTCCTGCCTCAAATTGTGCCTGTAGTGATTTATATTTTATTTCCTTACACACTTAATTGGGGCCTGGTGCATTCAACAGTAAAACACATTGAGACCTGATTAAAATGTTTGAGTGCAGATCAAACTTAAAGCACAGTTTGTTGTTATTATGACCTTTATTGGTGCAGGTATGACTAAACACTATAAATGTTGGTAAAAGTACTTTTAAAAGTAATTTTACACATTTTATTACAAAATGTTTTGGTTAATTGTTTATTTTCAGAATTGAGACGCATTTTGTCATGTAATATGATCTTAAGTTAAAACAGTTTTATTCAAATTAACATTTTAATCAAGCACTATTTCACTACAGTTGTCTGGCTGTAAGCATGATCAACAGTGTTATAGAAGTGTTTCTTCATTCTGGTCCTCATGGCCCACTATCCTGCTTGTTTTAGTTGTTTCCCATCTCTTCTGCAGAAGCCTGTCAATCACTCATTCATTTAAATCAGGTTTGCCAAAGCAGGGAAACAACTAAAACATACAGGATAGTGGGTCATGAGGACCAGAATTGAGAACCACTGGCCTGCAGTAACTGTGGCCCCTGGAGCAGTTTAGTTGAATTGGCCCTGGTCTATAAGCTCAGTGGTGCTTCTTCACTTAAACACAAGCTTTTGGTGCAAGAGAAGCATCTCCAGCCGATTGTACAAATGGTTGTCTCTTTGTCAGCTTGRGTCCCAGGAACATTCGGGAGAAACTGCAACCAGGTCTGCCAGTGTTCAGAGATGAACCAGCTCTGCCACCCGGTGACCGGATCATGTTACTGCGCTCCAGGTTTTCATGGCCACAAATGTGACCAAGGTATTAAAAAGGCAGCTCATTCTTAAATCCTACAAGAAAGAGGTGAATTATAGAGTGATGGAAACTCTGATTTCAGCCTGTGAAGAGGGTCGATATGGTTCCAACTGTGAACGAGAGTGTCAGTGTGAAAACGGAGGGAGGTGTGTTCCTTCAACTGGAACCTGTGAATGTCCGGCGGGATTTATCGGACCTCGCTGCAACATCTGTGAGTCTGTCTTAGACTTTGACAAACACACACTGAATGATTAAATGACTGAGTGGAGTGTGCGTCTGACAGCCTGTCCAGCCGGGCGATATGGAGTCGACTGCACCCGGGTGGCTCTGTGTGGAGATGGAGCCCAGAACGACCCGACCACAGGTCGATGTGTGTGCGTCCCTGGACGCAGAGGAGACGACTGCAGACAAGGTGAGCTGAACGTTGAAAGTCCAAGAAACTTTTAGAAAATAATGTTTAGCGACATAAAATCTTAATTTGGTCTTTTTGCGTTTGCTTTGTTTTATCATCATGAGTCATGTTTCACCTCAGTATTTTTTTCTTCAGATTTATTTTATAAAATGTGTTTTCCTCAGGCTGCCCCCCAGGCTGGTTTGGGTCAGATTGCCACCAACGCTGTAACTGCAGTAATGGAGGATTGTGTGACTCTGACAGTGGTAACTGCATCTGTGGTCTGGGCTGGACTGGTGAATACTGCAACACAGGTGCAACACTTTTAAAGACATGAACTCTACTGTAAAATGCTGAGTCCATTTTTTTATTTTTATTATTATTTTTTTGTTCATAGTGTGAAATCGTGAGGTTGATATTTTTTGCCTTTTCGTTTTGTTTCGTCCCCAGAGTGTCCCGTGGGCCGATTCGGTGCCAACTGTCAGCTGAGCTGCAGCTGTCAAAATAACGGCTCCTGTGACAGAGTGACGGGGACCTGTCAGTGTGGGCCGGGCTTTTATGGACATCTGTGTGAACACTGTGAGACCCAGTACACACATGGAAAAGAGTGGAAGTGTCCTAAGGGATAAACCACTGTGTTTCCGTCAGCTGCAAATTCAATTAGGATCAAAAACAATTACTTGAGCTCCTGTCTGTGCCAATAAAACCCTGCAGAACTAGTTGTARAGTGACTGCAGTGGTTGATTTCATTTATTCCTAACATATACCTATTTATAGTTATTTTAGCAAATAAAAAGGAACATCCCACAGTTTATTTTTGAATGTCCTCCCCATCAGCCTGTCCTCCTGGTTTCCACGGCCCGCTGTGTCAGCTCCAGTGTGACTGTAACAGCGGCGCCTCATGTCACCCCGTGTCGGGTCAGTGCATCTGTCCTCCAGGATATCATGGAGCCCGATGTCACAGAGGTCAGTCAGAACTGTTTATCATCACGAGAGGAGGATGGAAAAAAAACTTGAAGACATAAATTTTGTTTCCCGCCCCCCCATCCTCTCAGTGTGTGAGCAGGGAAGGTACGGTGAGGCCTGCTCCAAGGTGTGCGACTGTGAAGACGGCGCTCCGTGTGACCCRGCGACCGGAAGATGCCTCTGCCCCTCGGGGAAGACTGGATCCAGATGTGACATTGGTAATCTGCACTCCTTTCTCAAACTTTAGCTCATAGAAATAATAATATTAATTTAAAAAAATATACTTTCAGAAAAGAAAGACATTTGTAAACACTCTTGATTTTACAGTTTTTGAAGCGTTCAGTGAGCTTTCTTTACTTAAACCTTGATGTAACATCGGGCTTACAATTAATTTAGTTTTTTTTGTCAAAACACATTATTTTTCTAGATCAGAGTACATAAATAAATATAAAATACATCAACATTTTGAATATTCTAACTAAATGAGAATACATGCATCAATTCCTTTTTCTTTAAATGACAATTTAATTATCACAAACAATTAAAGTGTGTTTACTCGTAACAAGCTAATTGCATTTTAATGAAGCAGATGTTTGTTTTTTTCTTCTAAACAAAGCAAATTGAATGTTTTCCTCTCCCGGTTATTGGACATCAGCTTGCATATGTGGCGTCTTGACACCAGATTGGAAGTGAAAATGTCACAAGGCGATCAGAGACAGCTCCGTGTCTTCAGCTGTAAGCTTTATGTCTGAGCAGCTCCAAGGAAGTTATTCAAGCCCACATCTCAGTTGGTTAAGATATTTTCTCTTCTAATAAACAAAATGTAGCGAAAATATATAAAAAATGTTTCACATATACATATATTCAGAATGGAACAGTCATGATCTGTGATCAAATGAAACAGATGGGCTCACTTTAAAATTCTTATTTAAAACAAAAATAAACAACTTACAATTTTTCAGATAAAAGCTTCAAAATAGGAAACTACACTGCTGTTTTCTAGATGAAACTTTTGGGAGGAAACAAATAAATTAATCAAAGCATTATTTTTTTTAAACGCAGTGGACTTTCTATGTGCTGCTTTCCTGTAGATTCTTATATAAAGCTATATATTTGTCAGAATAATAGGACACATATTATGAAACTAAAATGGTGATTCTGTAGTATTTTAATTGAGTTGAGGGAGAAAATGAAACTAAACTTTGGCACCACCTGATGAAGTTATTGAGCGGTCCGCAGGTTTAAATGCCACCCTCGTGCTTTTGCGTTGACCCGCTCCTGTGTGTGTGTTCTGTTTCAGCCTGCAGAGCTGGTCGTTACGGTCCGGACTGCACGCAGACCTGCGACTGTGAGAACGGGGCGCAGTGCGACCATCGCAGCGGCCGCTGTCTGTGCCCTCACAGCTGGATCGGACCCTCCTGTCAGGAAGGTACAGTGACTAACACAAACACACACACAGTGCCAACCTCACTGCTACATTCAAACAAACAGCAGGTGAGTCAGAACTGAGGCTGTGGTCCTGCTGACTGTGTGAAATGAGAGTAAATAAGTGGTATAAGTGCTGACAGTGTTCAGTTACCATCTGTGAGGGGCAGATCTGCAGACGCTGCACCGTTTCAGTTCTGATCGAATGTGAGCGCTCGCCGAGCCGGACTCACGGCTCTTTTGTGTGCGTTTTTTTTCCCCCCCTCAGGGGGGCCGCCACGCTACACCCACGGGAGCCGRGGAGGGGACTCGCAATTCATTAACACAGCTCCATCTAGATGGAAAACTAAAACGGGCACAGAAGAGCAGGTTTCTACTGAACGGACTGAGGTGAAGGAAAGCGGCTGACAGGAAGCAGCGGCTGCAGGATTACCAGAAACAGACTCTCTGATGAGAACTGCAGCAGGGAAGACGGACACAAAATAATCTTCAAGATATGAATATTTCCACATCACGAAGGCAGCATCAAGAGACCGCGGTTGCCTTTACTGCACTTTCAGTAATTGTGTTTATTGTAACTTTTTTACAGGTACTGTATATAAACTGACAGCTTGAAGACAAATCACTGAATCTGCTGCGGCCTCTGGCACTGAGGTGGTTTTAGAAAATATATTTTACTACTTTGAAGTTATTTTTGAGTCTTCAACATGAAGTAAGACCTCTGGTCTAATGGTGCTTTACTGTAAATATCAAGTTCCAGTTGCCTAAAAATTGACTTTTAACACAAGATGACAGCATTTATGTGCACCTCAGTATTTGTACTGGAATAGATTTTTTTGTACAAATTACTTTGTATTTATATTTCATATGGATGCTTACAGGTGAACATTATTTAGAAACCTTTTTTTAAACTGACAAATTCTCTAAAATATCAGAAATAAAGACAGACACACCAAAGCTTGGTTTACCGTTCTTATTTTTTTTTATCATTATTCCATTTTCGTCAAAGATTGAAGCTGTACAACCTGTCTACGTTTCAGATTCAAGCACAGTGCAGAGAGCAACGCCTGCAAAAACAAAATCCAACAAAAAAAAGAGAAAAGGCAGAGGTGATCACAACCAGAAATATGTACAAATGTCAGAGTATGTACAGAAGATACCAGGCTCTCCCTAAGTCATCTTCAAGAGTGATTTTAGTACAACGCATACACAGCACAAGAAATGTTCTTTTTTTATGTTGTCAGTCTTAAACTGGATACATTACTGACAAAATAATGCAGCATGATGAAAAATAAAATAACTCTCTCTATGGCATTAAAGGATAAAAACATAAAAATATATTCTCTGTGTGACCTAAGCTCCATCCGTCTGTGGATTTTTTACATCGGAACAAGGAACATGATGAAACTACACTCTAAAAATGAAAAGTTGGATTTACTTTACCATGTTATGTTACCTGGTTCCACTTAACTGAGTTGAGTAAATTCAAAGCAGCATACTCATGTTCTTTGGCTAAAAAACTGGTATATTGCTTTGAATTTACTCAACTCAGTTAAGTGGAACCAGGTAACATAACATGGTTAAGTAAATCCAACTTTTCATTTTTTACAGTGTAGGACCTCTTTAAAGCATTAATTTCCCCTGCACACCTGAGGACACACACACACACACACACACACACACACACACACACACACACATGCACACAGAGGCATTAGACATGAAGTTATTTCTTAAATGTGCGTTGACATTTTCAAGAAGCAGGTCAGCACGCTCAGAAAGAACACTGCAGAGCTCACAGAATGCACAATTTAAATCAGAGCGGCTTTCCGAAACAGCCTTATTTTTTTGTTTTTTTCACCAGATGAGAAGACTGATACCACTCTAACATTATTAGCATGAAACCTGGAGGACAGACCCCACTTCCCCCCCTAAAAATCCCAATCTACCAAGCAGCATATCAGAAGATCACCTAATAATGCCTTTTCCAGAAGTGACCTTTTCTTTACGGACAGTGATGACGTGGTTCCCTTCAGGCACGAATATGTAGACGCAAAGTGAACGAGGACGATGTCTTGCATGCGCAGATTAACACTAACTCTTAAAAAAAGGATTTCTCGTTTCGGAGGCAGCAGAAAACCTTCTTTTATCTTTAGCACGAGCAAAAAGGAAGGGAAGTTTTTTGGTTTTTATTTTTCATTTCGGTTGTAGAAGATTAAAAAAAAGAGTGGGGGTTGAAGTCAGGTAAACGTGAAGATCTTTCCTCAGAAGCAGAGCACTGAAACTGTCACTACCTTCAACCCAACAGTCCAGCAGAATCTGGGTCTGACTCGGCAACTAAAACCATCCAGTAAAAATCAGAGGCGGCACCTGCCCTCCTGATCCAATCTAAGGCGCTAAAACACTAAAACAGACCATCAACTCCAGCATTCTCCAAGTTAAATTGTTTTTCCGGATTGAGTTTAAAGAGAAAAATCTCTGTGCCTTATTTACAATATTAATGTTAATTTATTGCTCTGGATCGTTTCTACTGTACACCACATTCAGAGTGTTTTTACCTCGGATCTCTCTCCTCCCTCTCGAGGTTTCAGCTCTGATAATTCTACAGAAATATTGAAACTCCTGACAATCCTTCAACCAGAATGATGCATGAGATGAGCTTGAGGAGAGAGCTCTGAAGGTGCTGCAGCTGAGCTGGAAAAAAAACCCCAAAACAAACAAACAAAAAAACCCCCGCATATAATAATGCAAATAACAGTCGTAAGTAGTTTCTATTTAATCTTATGTAGTTTATTGCATTTTTTATTTATAAAGCAGATTATAGGATGAATTGCATCTTGAAAATTATGATGCATTTTCTAGTTGCATAATGATAATAAAAAAATTGAATATCAGATCCATCAAACTGCAATTTTCTCATTTTTTGTTCTTTTAATTTTTGCTTTCTGTCGAAACAAACAGGCTGTGATGTTAATGATGCCGACGGGTGAATTTTGCTGCTGCAGGACAGAGAGACACCAGCTGTTCTCCCCTGGGTTCCAGTCTCTTTGCTGCTCGTATTTTAGCAGAGATATTAAAGCAGTATCAGTCTCAGTTTTCAGAAACCCCGCCCCCAATTAAAAAAAATTAATAAATAAGCGCGTCATCTGAAATGTCACTATCCTTTGAAGTATCTTCTGCTCCCTGCAGATGAAAATATCAAGTCACACGAACTCCACAGACAAATGAACTAAATCTTTTTCATGTTTTCCTTTTTTTTTCTTTAACTCTTGATCTGAGTAAACAGCGTTGGCTTGCGCCTGTTCTTTTTATTATTGTCTGACATACAAGACACTGCAAAACAGTTATTACAGAAGTCATATAAGTGAACTGAATTGAATAGAAGGCTAAAAGGGGACTAGTTTAGCTGTTCTCAGTCTTCACACACGCAAACACACACAAAAATCAACAGCAGAGACCTTTAATGACTTTGCGTCTAAAAAGAAATCAAGTCAAACCGTAAAGCAAATCCAGCAAAGTAACATTTACTTTGACTGTCCTTTAAACTTTAGCTGAAAAGCTCCTAAACCTTAGTGATTTTACTATCACTTTTGTCCTGGGCTTGTTTTTTTTCTTCTTCTTTTTTTCTGCTAAGAGTCAACAGTTGTAAAGATCTAATAACTACATGTGTTAGTAAGCTGAGGAGCATCACCTTGCTTGTCCCGTAGATACTGTAGGCCTGGTGATGAAGGTCCATGCTGAGAGGATGTTGTCACATGCTATCCACTTGTGCTTTAATCACAGTTACAGAGGCCCCTCCCCTCTCAGAGGACACAGAAGGGCCACGTCAAAATGTCTGCAATACTGATATGTGTCAAATCATCTGCTGCTTTAAAACGAACCTTAACCATCCTAATGCAGTTAGCCYTACTACGCATTCTGTATATGAAGGACATATTTGTTAACTATGATAACAGTTTGGTCAGGTAAGGATATATATGGAGTAAAGTCAATCCCATAAATAGATAATCTGGACAGCACATGCTTCAAGATGACTTCTATAATCTTGCCAAAAGTGAGAGTAAAACACTGGACTGTGTCCGCTAAAAGAGATGAAGAAGAAGATCTTTGGCTCGAGCCATGCTAAAAAGTCACCGGCCCTCCTCCGGTGTCCACACACACGAAAGAGAGACTAAAGACGACCACACGCAACCTCCTGAACGCACACCTGAAACTAACCATCTCCGTTCCCTGAGCTGCTGCTGCTGCCCACTGATTAACCGGACACCCCTCCCTCCCGGTCTGGGACGCAACAAACACCAACCTTACGCCAGTCAAACGTTTACCGGGGGACACACGAACCCAAGACGGTCGAAGCCGCCCACGTCTACGCCGAGAAGCCCGGAGCACAGTTTGATGCAACTGTAAATAAGGCAAATACTTGAACAAAAGAACTTGATCAAGGAGAGATTTCGGTGAGATGTGATCGCTCCATGTGCAGCCGATACTGAGTACAGCGAAAAAGCAAAAGGGGGTGGGGTGGCACAGTGAAACAGATGACTGCGGCTCCTGCTGTAACAGCCCACCTCCTCAGAGCCCCTGACGTCACAGCAACACATTTACAGGTCAGGATGGAGAAGCCTCGGCTGCCGACAGTACAGCAGGAGCACCGGAGCGATAGGCTGGACTAATGTACTGCCAGTGGTGAAAAAACAAAACAAAGAGGGAGGACGAGGAGAGGGATTTGTCAAGAGGCGATGCGATTCTATAGTGCAATGGTTGTGAGATAAGACTATTTTAATACCCATCCTCTCCTTTCCCTTAAAAACTACCCTCTAACACCTGTACTGACAGTACTAAAGTGCTGATTGTTGAAGCCCGCCGACGGGCCGATAACATCGACAACACAAACTTTTTCTTTCAGTGAAACCTCGACGGACTTTTACAGTACACAAGTGTTTGTAAACAGAACGTCTCAGGAACGAATGCATGGCTATGATACATGTGCAACAGCAGTTCACATTTATTCATACAGTATGAACTTCAACTCTTTTTTTTAAGTTGCATTCAGTTTTAGAAAAAGATATTTTAAAAAAAAGAAGAAAAATCTGGCTGCCAAGCAAGCGTGTGCTTATTTTTTTTTCCTTAAAAAGATATCTTTATTTTTCTAAATTTTCTCTATGACTTTAAAATACTTTCAGCTGAATAGAATGTGTAACTGATTTACGTATGAGCGCATATCCCTAATCTCTTTCTCTTCCGTCTGTCTTTGTTAATCCCGCCCTATTCCTGTGGAGTTGACTGAAGTTATTRCCTTTTCTTTTCTTCTCTCTGTAACTCTGAATGAGATGCCCTGCGTGGCCACGGTGAGGCCAGACTCATGCGCCAGGGTCTCACTCAGTAAAAGCTCAAGCAAACAGAGGATCAGGCAAAGGTGGGGCGCTGCGGCTGCAGGCCGGGTCGCAGCCCTGCCGGGTGGGGCCGGGCCGCGCGTTAGGAGCGATAGTCCTTTTTACTGTACGGCTTGTTCCCCAGGATGCTGTCCACCTCGTGTGTGATGGACGACGACAACTTCGGTAGAACCTGAGAATAGACACACACGATAAATTACACGCTTAACTTTTGTGGTCACTTTGGTTCAGTGTTTAAGCGGCAACKTACATGTCAACCTCTTCGGACGTGTACCTGTATAAAAAGCCTCAGAAATCCGTAAATTTTGCAAAAAATCTGTACAACTCGCACCCGAGCAGGAGGAAAGGAGAGCGGAAAAAGTTCAAAACTTATTTCTAGCGGCAGWACAGGTTGGAAGATGGTTGTTTGATGTTATTTATTGTTTTTTAAATCATCCTACAGGCTCTGACATGTTAGATAAATTAGAAAATGAGGTTTTGAAAAAATCTGTAAGACTTGAAAAAAATCCGTGATTGCTCTATACGTCCGTTTACCTGCAAAATGATGTAAAATCCTTATAACTTACAGACAATCCGTACAAGTTGACATGTATGCAGCTAAAATCCTCACAAACTGCTGTATTTTCACAAAACAACCTGTAGATGGCACTGGAGGAAGAATGAGCTCTTTTGTGCCCAGTGGGCAGCTTGGTCATGAATAAAARACTGAAAACAGTGAACATCTTTCTTTAACAGATGTCTTCAACAAATTTAATTTTGATCCTTTTCAAGAAAAGTTTTTAACCTGAAGAACCTGAAATGTTCAAATGAGGAGCAAAAAAACAAAAACAAAACAAAACCGATGCTATAATTAAACAAATTCTATGAATCTTTAAATATTATTAAATTTAAAGCGAAACCATGTGGCTACAAAAATACATTTTTGTTGATAAATATTGTTGGAGAAATGGTCATTTTTATCTTGTTTCTTTTAAAAATATATATTTTCACGTCCAGTCTGTGTTAATTTTGACAAACTTTTTTAGTTTTAGGCTCTTAACTTGCTGAAAAAACTCTTAAGACACTGTGTCTATTTTAGGATGTGCGCTAATAAAGTCGGCCAAAAAAAAACAAAACAAAAAAAAAAAACTGCAGGGCCTTTAGGAAATGTAAGAGTAACATTTTAAAACYGAAATATCAAATGAACTAAAGAAGAGGAGCATGAGCACACAGGAGTGCCACACAAAGCATCAGGCTGGAGGAGAGCCGGGGACGCACTTTACTCCAGGCCACACGCAGCGGGAGGAGAGAACGTAAACCTCCACCAGTCTGAGAACCCCATTATCCAGTGAGTCTTATCAGGAGAGGAAGAAGTGGCCGAGAGCTCGCCTCCAATCCCCACGGCAACGGAAACTCAGCTGACCTTATTAACACGGTACAGTAAAGCAGCCAAGCGTGCAGCGGCGAACTGCCCGAGAGGCCGAGCTGTACTCGGGAGTGAAGGCTGCTGCGGTCCACTGGAAGGAACAAACATCGAGCACTTCCTGTGTGCTCTACATAGAAAAAAAACACAAAACACTGAGAAGTCTCACCTGAATCGCTCCTATGTTCTCCATCAGCTGGTCGGTGTTGGACGCCCCTAAAAGGACGGAGCTCACCCCCTCGTTCCGTAGGCACCACGCTGCAGGAGACCAGTAAGCAGTGATGACAGTTCCACCATTACTAAGCACACACACATTACACACACACACACACACACACTCCGGCAACATTCATGATTCACACACACAAACATATGCTGCACAACGTGACACACAATCAAACTTTCTCCTCCAGAAACAAAATCTCTGCATGATTAAATCATCCCTATAAAACAAATGTGTGGCTAAAATAGAACAACAATACAAACCTCTCACACYGAGGTGGTGTGTTGATGTTGGCTTGTTTTATATATAAGGCAATACCTGGACTACTTCCATATGTAATCTAATTGTATAGAAAAGCACTGTTCGTTTCTTTCTGTTCATTCATTTTTTTGCTTTCAGTTCCATTTGTCTGTACAGAAATGGATTAGAACACTTTTTTCCTGTTCTACACTTTTTGCATGGAATATACAGAAGAACGGTTGGAAATGAACAGACTTGGTGTCTTTGAGAGCTTTGAAATTGATACTGAGATCTGTGCTTAATTCTATCATATGTAGATGTTCTTGGTTTTGCTTTTAAATGTGTTTCAGATTCTTATACTTCTTATTTCCTTTTTGTATTTGAATGTGTAATTATTATCATCATATAAATCATATAAAGAATTTAAGAACAAAAATAGCCAAATCTATTGGAGTCCTGTACAAAGTAAGAGAATTGTTCAATGATAAAGCACTATTTATGTTGTATAATGCTATAATTGTTCCACATTTAATTTACTGTGTTGAAGTCTGGGGTAAAGCTTGCAAAACTATCACAAATCCTATTTTTGTTTTACAGAAAAGAGCTATAAGAAAAAATACAGTCATCCATCGAATATATTGTTTTATGTGTTGAAATTATTGAAATTCTATGATTTGGTCGATTATAATATTTTACTGTTAATGTACAACATTCAAGTAAATTTTGTTAAAAGAGAGAGCTGTTATTATATTAAGGGAATCAAAGTGTTTGTGAAACCCTGGTTTCGTACGAGCCTGAAGGAGCGATCCACTTTAATCCAGGGAATAAGATTGTGGAAGATGAGCTTAAAAATGCCAGATCTTTGTATGTATTAAAGAAAATGATAAAATCTAGTATTCTGAAGAAATATGGAGAAGCATAAGTGAATCCATACAAATTGTTGTTTGAGTTGGTGTTTTAAGTTTAGCTTTGTTTTTTGTTGTTTTGTGTGTTTTCAGTTGTTTTGATTTTTGTTGTAATTTACTTTAATTTTGAGCGCAGTCTGGGGATAAAAA
>NW_013954427.1:17276-30155 GCF_001266775.1 Austrofundulus limnaeus | reverse complement strand
CCCCGTGACCCGACCCCGGATAGGCGGAAGAAAATGGATGGATGGATGGATGGATGGATGGATGGATGGATGGATGGATGGAAATTTAAACTGGAGTTCCCCTCAAGTGGGAAATCCCTGTCAGAAAGTGAGAGATCATTTTTAAAGACGGCAACTACTCACCACAACTAAATGGTGAGTAAAATTTTACTTTTAATAGTATTTTTGTATTATTTATTTCACATTTAGTCAGTCGTGCATGTAGTACTTTTCAGTGTTTTTGAGAGGACGTGTTGAAACGCTGTTTCTATGCAGGAAATACAAGGTAGAGCTCAGTTGTTGTTCGGTAGCAATGCTCAGGAATGTGACATTTCGTATTTAATCAAAGTAAAATACAAAACATTAATTACAACCATAAATCTCATATGGCCTTCAGTGAGAATGAGTTTTGACACCCCCGCAGTATTCTGAACAAAAAATTTGAAGGTTTAAGATCAACCGGCACCACTCACCGCGGGCCATATCATGCCTGCGTACGAGTCCAGACCCTCGTTGATGGTGATCTTCTCACCCACGTAGCTGTAAACCTCTTTTCCTGCTCTGGAGTAAAAACAAGGAGACCACAGTGATGGTTTGTGTTGTTTCTCAGCAGCCGGTTCCTCTGGAAATCACAAAAATTAACCCATTTTTAAAAAACTGAAACTCAAATTAAAACATTGAACCAGGGTAGTTTAAGTTACCCTTTTCTGTCTTTTTGTTTTCTTCAACACCATCTTCCTCCTCCTCCTCTTCATCTTCCTCTTCACCTCTCATGCATWTCATTTCTTCCATTTGAAATTATTTATTCTTATGTGAATAAAAAAACACAAAGCAACAGAAAATATTGTCAAAATCAAGTAGAAAGTAGCGAATTACATTTAACTTGTGTACTTTTTAAAGTATCTCTTATGCTCTACTCTTGAGTATTTTTATTTAAAGTATTTTTACTTAGTTACATTCGAAGTCTCATCTAGTACAGAGTAAAAAAATGTAAACATAAATATGTGAAGCTCAAAAATGGCCTCCATGCATCATACTTAAAAACACTTGTGCTGTAAAAAAAAAAGGTAACTTCTACTTAAAGCTCATTTTTAATGTTTTACTTTTACCTGTGTAGTACTTCAGTATGTTATTTTAATACTATTTTTTACCAGTGGTCAATTTCGGCACAGATTTTAAAAGGAAAACTTTTTGCAGCTCTTACCTGTGGTTTTTTTTTATTCTGGTACCAGATCTCCAGAGCAGCTCGGGGTGCGTCTGGATCCCCACGACTCTCTGAGGTTAAAGACCCCTCAGCATCCAGCAGGACACTCCCAACATCAGTACAAGGGCATRGGGGTATTTTTAGAGCTGCGCTCATTTGAGATAAACACAAGAGCAGAGGGAGCCCAACGTTTCAAACCACAGAGACACAAAAAATGGCTCGAACGGGGAGCCAATGGGAATGAAGGGAATGTGGTTTTAACTTCAGGGTCTTTCTGCTGGTGGTCCACAGCAGCTGCTGGACGGAACCATTTAATGCAAGTTCATAATATTTTTAACTGTATTTTTGACTAAAAATGTGGAAAAACCTGCAACAACCTGAGCAATTTGCACCTAAATCAGCCCAAATGTTTCATGTCAATCTGATGTTGCATCATTTTTAAAATGAGGTTGATTATAAATACCCACGGGGTCAAATGATTGAGGGGCTAAACTTGAACCAAAACCAGAGCCTGATTTGTGTTTACTTTGACGGCATCTTGGCAGGGAGAGGTGGAGTGTGTGTCACATTTAAATCATATTCAAAACACTAATATTATTAGATCCTTTTGATGAAGATCCCCGGCAGCAGGCTGGTAAAAACAGCTTTAGTAAGCAATTTAAAAAGTTACTGTTTTTTTTTGAGTAAATCTTTAAATCAATCAAATGTTTTTAATTTGATGGCAGCCTTGAAATTATTTTCCTCTTTCTGCATTCTTCTGTGAAAACTGCAAACCTTACTGTAGAAGAATAAACTGAATTATTACTAAAATAAACTAAAATCACTTAAAGGTGCTTGGTGTAAAATATGAAATAAGCAGTGGTGGCCACAGTACAACTAATTCACTAATAGAAGAACTTGCTTATCATTTAGCGAATTAGCACTTTTGATGCTAGCTTTGGAAACTGTTACCAGACCGATTAGCTTCTGCTAAATTAAGGTCTTGTTTTAAATCCACCAAAAAAAAAAAAAATTACAAGTAAAACTAAAACATGTCATTCATCCTGAATTAAATTTAAAAAAATCCACTCTTAAAAGCAGTCCTGGCTGGGCGTGTCAAGCACCTGTAGCATGTAGCATCGTTAGCATTTACACTTCAAAATAAAAGCATCAAAAAGAAATAACACTTAAAAGTATTTAAACAAGCACAAAAATTGTCTACAAATAAAATATGATAGAGAAAAAATTGTTATTTGTTGTCTGAGTAACTTCAAATGGCAATTTTAAAAATAAAAACTCGATAAAAGAAATGTTTTTATTCTGAAGGYGTTGAACTTTTATAATTTGTTTAGCAGTTTAGTGGTGAGTGAAGCTAAAGTTTTGGTTAGCTGTGCTACCACTGGAAATAGGTGTAAAAAAGATTATCCTGAACTGTGTTAAACAGTGCAGTTTGAAAGCGTTTAGACTTATATGCAGCTTTGAAATGCAGGTATGCACTCAATGTAAACAAGGAATTCGACCGACTCAAGTTTAACTTACAATAGGCTGGTCGTAAACAAATATGATGGAATTAGACAGGTGGACAAGAATAAAGGATGACCGGTGTCATAATCTTTGTTCAGAGTAAATATATTTTTAACTTAAGGACGTGTTTACCTTCAATATGAGACAACATTGTGACTTTAATTTGTGCTTAAAATACCTGTCTGAGGTAAATTATTTCCCTGGCTCTGACTCCTTGAGCACACGTAACTTTGGAGGTRTCATCACAAAAAAATAAATAAAATTTAAAAAAAAAATTAAAATTAGACATGGGGGTTTGGAAAGTTTCCACATTGTGTTTACTCGCTCACCTCTTTTCCTTTTCCTGCAACGGCCTCAATCGCTCCAGCAGAGTTTGAAGGTAACAGGATCAGGCTGCACGTATCAGAGCCCCCCGAGAAACGACTGGGGGTGGGCTCTGATAACATCCAGTCCATTTAAACATGAAATATCACCTCCTGGTTTGAGGTTTCGTCATTTAAACTGATTTAGTTTAGAAATTTTTACAAAGGAAAAAGGTTTGGTTGGCTGGGTGCTTTGTTTCGCTGTAGAGTTTGTAGATTTTCAGCTCGGTGACAGTTCGGGTGAGCTGGTTTACCTACAAGGCCGCACACATTCTTSAGCTGTTGAGTATTTATTTGTCCTGACAATGGTAGTGATATTCGCAGCCGCCAGCTTAGATAACCTCTTTTAGCTCTAATCCAGCTCGTCAACACTCCCGTCGTCGCTCTGCAGCCAAATATCACGTATCCTGCTCCTGGCAGGTCAGGAAGACGAGGAATCCCGGGACAGAAAACAAACCCGTGGGGGAGATTTGGAATCGTTAATGTATCAGATTTATCATTCTGAGCGAGTGACTCTAACTTACCATGTGATAATTAAGCTAACAGGTGTTCGAGTTACTGAAGCAGCACATTTACTCCCCAGTATGGATGAGATTCCTAATTTGATGAACTAAAAGTGTTTTGATGATGACATGATACCAGAAAAGATGTTATTACTTTACTGAAGTGGTTAGATCTGCTAAAACACATGTCAAACTCAAGGCCTGTGGGCCAAATGTGGCCCGCCACAACATTTTATATGGTCCACGAGAGCTTCAAAGGTGTATTAATGTCTTAGAATAAGAATATGTTGCTTTAAATTGACTATAAACTAAACCTCCATAGTTGATTATTTTTCCCGCGAAATCACAGCATCCCCCTTCTAGGTCGGAGGTGCAAAGGGTTCAAGGCAGTCTTACTTTTGCTATTTGTAAGTGAGAATTTTGACACTTAACAAGTCGTAAATTTAAGTTGCAATGAATTCCCTGTCAAAAGTGGGAGAGTTCAGAATACAAGATAAACGGTTGTCTTAGCAGTTAGCAATTAGCTCTTAATATCACGTTCTGCTACATTGCGTTTTGCTAACTTTAAAGTGCCTGTGACATGCATATACTTCAAATACAAAAAGTCAAAGAAAACATCTTTATACTTAAGAAAATTGCCCTAATACACATGATTTTGCCCATTTTCTCACATAACTGGCCTATTTTCATTTGAATTTCTCAGCCAAAGTAAGACAGGAAGTGACATCAAAGGGGAACTCATTAATTAAAAAATCTTTAGTCTTTGTTTATTAAAACAATATCATTCAAACTTTAACTCTTCTTCATTTCTCTTTGATAGAGACTCAAAATAATGTAGAGACATCAGACTCTTCTCTGCAGTCTGTTTTGTTAGCCGTTGCAGCAATGATCTGTTTACATGCAGACATTCCCCTTTGACGTCACTTCCTGTTACTTCACATGTAACTATCTCAACAACTGTTCATCTCAGCAGCGTGAAATTTGTTTTACAATATGTTATCAATGTTATCTTTCCAAAAAATGCATTCATGTTTATCTCAAAAATCTGATGTCACAGGCACTTTAAGGTTGCTAACAGCTAACTAACATTAACAGGTTTATGTAAGTCCCACCGGTCTTCAGGTTTGAACGCAGGAAATGCAGACACACACCAAGGAGCTCAAGTAGAATAACATAAAAACTTTAATTACACAAAACGCCGGAGTGGCAGCAAAGTAATCACAATCGAAATAATCACTGAAAACGAGGTGTATGAACACATCATGGCGAAAAGGTGAGAGACAGACAGAGGTGATAAATAGACTAAGGCTGATGAGGAGAACAGGGCATAAAGAGCACAATGAGATAGAGAACAGGTGTGAGTGGGCGGGGCAAGCTGAACTAACTGAGGCARAAAACACAGGAAAAAAACATAAAAGGAGTAAACAGAAAAATCATATCAAACATAAGGCAAAAAAAACAAACTTGTGAGGATCTGTTGTCCTAATTCAGCTAGATTAAATCATGGTTCCCAAAGCTGGAGTCGGACCACACTGAGGGTCGTTAAACACTAAGGGGTCTTGAGAAGTCCAGAAATTTAAAAATAGATAGATATCTTTATTTAACTTAAAAAAAAACTCGAGATATACATTCTCTTTTTCAAGAGGCACCTGGCAAGACAGCAGCACCATTTTAAATATCAACATTTACATTAAATCACAACAAAAGATTTTGGACAAACAATCATAAATGAATAAAAACATTGCAGTTGTTGTTGACACAGACTTTTATGACAAAACATTAGGGCCAGACTAAGAGAATAAAATATGAAGTCATATTATGAGAAAAAGTAATAATAATATGAGATAAATACTTCACTGTTTATTTTATTCTGGTAATATTATGACTATTTTTTAACCAAATTTTTACTCATACTTCTTTCTTGTAATATGACTTTATTCTTGCAATTTGACAAAAATACCTTAGTCAGGCCCTAATTCTCTGTCATATTGTAGTTTAATTGACATGGCAGTTGTGTACATGCTAATCAGCTTATAGAGAAAAAAGTTTTGTGTTTAGCGGATAAGCTTTTTGATTCACTTTGAAAACTGTTAGCATACCAATTAGCTTCCGCTAAATTTGATTTTGCAAGCTTTAAGTTGGCTAACTGCTAACTAATAAGCTAACATGAGACAAAGACGTGTTGCTGACTGAGTGACAATTATCCTAGTGTTTATAGCTATTAATGTTAGCTTCTGCTAATTTTTTACTTGTTTAGCAAAGCTATCTTTTTAGTTGGCAGAATATGAGCCAGTGAAGCTAATTCGCTGTGCCCACCACTGCTTATGCTTGTTGGATTTTAATTAGTAAAAAGTCTCAGCTGTTGCTTCTGATCGCATTCTTGAAGCGACCGTTCCCATAATTTGTGGCACTTTTTTCTGTATCTGGTGCTGTGGACTCACTTCCACTCACTGGGTGTCAACACAAGTGGTTAAAATGTTGTGGGTTTTTATTTAGTCGTAAATTATGCAGTTTTGTTAGCTTTTTCTTGCTCGCTGATTTTTGTTTGTTGTTTAATATCACAGTGAAGAGTTTTGAACATTAAGACACTGCTCAGCTGTGATATACTCAGCCTGATTGTGTAAACAATAAGTGGTAATTACCATCACATCAACACTTAATAAGTATTCAGAGTTTTGTTGTTAGGAGGTTCATGTGGTGGCCRCGGTCTTCTGGTCCCTCCTCCAGCCTCTGTACAGTTTAATACTCAGACTGGGCAGGTCGTACAGCTCCTCCAGGTGGAAACGCTCCTGGAAGCGGTCCACGAAGCTGTTCTCTGGGTCCAGGCGAAAACGCATGGCCCAAAGTATCTGAGTGTGGTCCTGGCACAGGTGGTCGAAGGTATCCATCAGCTCATTCAGGTAAGGGTGGGCGTAGACGACGTCAGCTGCCAGGATGTAGTCAAAACAATGTGTGGTGCGAGGGAAACGCCGAGTCACCTCCTGACCCCAGATCAGCTCGGTGACCTGCAGGCAAACATCAGTGAGGCTGATTTATAAAACAAAATATACTAAAAGGAACATTCATGTAAAGAATTAATATCCTGTCAGCTGAGTGGTGCTCCAGTTAATGAGCAAATAAACCAGGATATCATCAGCAAAGCAGTGAATAGTGATGTTTTGTTTCTTGAAAACTGATCCAACAAGAAAAYCTTTTAYGTTTTCATGTTAATCCTTCTTGTARMTTTAATAAATATCATCATGATTGTGTAAGAAACTAACAAAAAAAGTACCAGGGGGATGTATTTGCATCGGTTTTTGGTGTTGCGCGTTACGTTGTACTGGAGATTCCCCAACACATCCGGTAGATCTGTAGATGTTACTTTAGCACCTAGAGAGACAGAAAAGTTGAGCAATTCAAAACAAAACGAAACAAAGAAATGGATAATTATTATTATTATGATTTTTGAGTACCTAAAATGCTGGATACAATGGTGACGAGCCCAGTTCCAGCTCCCAGCTCGATGACGTTTTTCTCCGCCAGGTTGAATTTGTCTCGGTTGGTTTCCAAGAAGTGACACAGAACCATTGCCTGTTGGGGGGGGGACACAAAGTTCACGTTTCGGACGTAAAATAAAAAACATGGGGCGCCAAGTGGAGCTGAGCAAAAAAAGAAAGGGGTACAAACCGAGGGCCAGAGTACCGCACCGTACAAATCCGTGGATTCTTTGATTCGGATCTCCAGATCAGAGAAGACGTATCCCTCCCACGTCTCTGGGCCAATCACTGCGGGGTGGAAACGCCGGGACATGATGGCTTTGGCCAGCTCGGCATCCGCAGCGCCACCCGTTGTGACATCTACAATAAAAGTCATTTTGTAAAAAATAAAAACAACAACCAAAAAAGGACCGTGGATGAGCTAATGCTAACAGCACGCATCTATCCATTGTTACTGTCTTGTCTACTCYCGCAGAAAAACTATTGCCTGCAGCCGTCCGTACCGCGCACACAACACAATGCCCAACTGAGGGATTAGAAGGACAGGGGCTGAGAAATGGAGCGGAAACATCTGGAACCATGACACCTAGGCATAGGTAAGAGTGGGCTGGGCAAGAGCTGACTGAGGAAGAAGTGGCCAAAGGGAACAAACCAAATAGCAGGAGAGAACACTACAAAAAACTTCAAACAACGTTACAAAAAACAATAATCTTGACACTTTTAGGATTGATTCTCTGCCTTGAGATTGAGGTTTATAATCTCCTGTTGAGCACCATTGTTAGCAGCTTCACTCCTGTCAGCGCTGACAGCTACTAAAATCCCACAGCTTTGGTTACGTGATGCTGGTTTTAGTTAAAGGTCAGGAAAGCCCAATGAGAAGGTTGACGAAGGGTTGGACTGCAGTTTAACTCATAACTTTTCTGTCTGTTTGTCTTTGTTATTAATTGTTTCAGGTTTTTATTCACATATGATGACTTTAACTATTTCCCTTTTATGCATTGTTGCTTAAACTATCCAGACGTCTAAATTCTTACCTTCTTGTTTGGTCTTTGAGTCCTTAGATTGTTGAMTCTCCATGTCTGAATGAGTTCAGGAAGCTAACGTGTGACTGCGTGGTCCAGGGTGAAGACGGGGTGAAGACCTTTAGATCTGGGTCAGTGTGGGTCCTGATCTGTAGCAGTGACCCTGTGTGGCCTTAAGTTACACACAAACACTTTGTTTCCCAGCTCCTTGTCCAACAATCCCACACTGAGCCTCAGATCCTGGACATATTTCCAGGTTTGGTGCCTGAACTGAACCCCCACCCTCACAGCAGTAAACCTGACCGACACCAACAGCTGCTCGGCCTGACTGGTGGCTAAACTTCAGCTGGAGAGGAAACAGAGGGGAAGTGGGATTAAATTACTACAGACAATAATAAAGAAAGAAACAGACTAAAATACAGAGCTGTTTTACTTATTTTTTTTCTAAATGTCTTTTGTAATCCAAGTATTTCTGCATATTTTGTGCCTTTTTTAACTGTTCAAATATCAAAAATGTTGAGTTTGTTCATGAGCTGAATGTTATGACATTTGGTTTTAGTAAATTTTATGATTTTCATAATATTTAACTTTATATACAAATATATTAACCATTGAAACAGATCTCTTTATTTCTTAAAAACATTTTATTTGAAATTTGCCTCAGCGTATTTGTGTAGCTTTTTCAAATTTTAGCCAATCTTGTTTTAACTTTTACATTTAGTAGTATGCTTTCGGCACCAGTTGCTCTAATTTTGTTTTCTTTAGTTTTCAGCATCAGATTTGACCTACTTTTTTTTAAAACAATTTTTAGATAGCCTTTTTATATGGTTTTAGTTAATCCGAGCTAATCTTAACCTATCATTTATGCTGCTTTTAGCTGGCCTTTTATTACTTTTAGCCAAAGTTTTGCAGCTTTTAGCTAGACTTTTGCTGGTTTTAGTTCATCTTTGACTGATTTAGCCATTTGCTACTTTTAGCTAATATTTGCAGCCTTTTAGCTAGCCATTTGCTACCCTTAAACTTTTGCAGCTTAGAGCTAGATTTTGCCACTTTTAATTAATCTTTGACTGGTTAGGCTAGATGATTGCTACATTGAGTWAAATTTGTAGTTTTTAACAAGCCTTTTAGCTTGACGTTAACTTGTTTAACTAAAATTTGCACAATTTAGCTGTTTTTGCTGCCATTAGGAACATGATTTTAGCACCCTTGATCCTATTTTCCTGTGCTTCTTAATTGTTTTGAACACCAAATAATTAGCCAGCATTTAGCTAGTGTTCATTATCTTTTAGCTTTACAAACTCAGTTTCAGCTTCCTCAGCAGTTGTTTTTACTCAGCACTATTTTATTTTGGCAGAAAATGCAATTACTTCAGTACCATTAAGGAATCATTTTTATTATTTTTACAAATATTTTGATTTAAAATAATTTTAAATAAAAATCTTGTTTCTGGTCGAAGGCTGATTAAGTGTCCAACATGATTTAATGACAGGTTACACAAGCTTTAAAAAGCTTTGATAAACATTTTACTGCAGAATAATATCATTTATGTTACAAAGAAACATCCAAACATAAAAAAGTTTATTTTGTGGTATCAGTGTTTACAAAACTTCATGATCTATATTTTATAAAAAGCTGAGTTGATGAATTATTTCCGTAAATATCAAAACATCACAGATATTTAAGAAAAAGTTTCACATTTGATAATAAATTCACATCTTTTATCTTTAATGCTTCTTTCCTTTTCCTCTCGGTCGTTTTCCTCCACGACCTCGTTTGCTGCCCTCGAAAACGGATCGGGCCGTAACCATGGCAGCTTTCTTATCATCATCATCATCACTGGAGCTGCTGCTGCTGCTCCTGGTCTTCTCAGGCCGAGTCTTGATGGACCGACCGCCAGAATCCGGACCAGAACCGCAGATGTCCTTCAGTGGCAGAAGAGGAGGTTCATCTGTGAGCTCAGAACCTAGAAACCCCCCGCCTGCCGCGGATCTGACATCTTCTTTCTGCCTCTCTGTGGTCTTCACGCTTGTTTTCTTAGACTTGATTTCCTCCTCGCTGCCTTCGTCCTCTCCTCCTCCTCCTCCTCTCTCCTTCCTCTTTAAGCAGGTGACGGCTCGGCGGAGTCGCTGGCTGCGAATCGATTGCTTCTCCTGCTGCTCCAGGCGGAAGAAGGAGTCTATTCTCAGCTGAGTCTGAAAGAAAATAAAAGTTTTTCTCTGGTTACGAGGATTTGAAATGTTCCTAATCAAACTGGTCGAGTCTCTTCTTCACCTGCTGGCTGTTCAGCTGTTTGATCACAGGTTGAAGGATCTCCTCCGTCTTTCGGCTGCTCCAACCGAATCGACTCAGGCAGAACGTGAGGAAAAGGTTAAAGAAAACTTCCGAACCTGTGGACAAACACAAACTTCCTCACAGACAGGAAGAGGATATTCTTTCATCATGTCCAGTTGGGGGAGTCCCCAGCTGAACGAGGCGTCTGACTGATCCACAACAGGTTCCAGGTACGCCTGGGCCACGGCCGGGTTCGGGAAGCCAGGTTGGACCTTCAGATCCCGGAGTTTCTTCTTCACCTTGGTGTCTCGGGGATCAGCCACCAGCCGTTTGTTCTCCTGAGCCTCTGACCACCACTGACTGCAGGAAACCAACGAGACGGACTTTAATGAGCTTTTATAAACAAAAACAACAAACTAAAGGATGCTAAAAGCTTTCAGCAGAATTTGTCTTATTTCAGTTAAATAAAAAATATTCAGCTCATCCAGGAGATGGATGATACAGTAGGACTCTATTTGTGCCTTTTTATGATACTTGTAGCTTTTAACTAGCATTTTGCTACATTTATTTTCTAACTAGCCTTTCGCAAATTGTTATTTTTCACCTAGCTTTTGCTGTCTTTGGCTACTTTAGGCTAACATTTTGCTACTTTTTTGCTTTTAGCTGTCAAATAGCAATTTTCGACTTGTACCATTTAGCTAGCGTTTTGCTACTATTAAATATAAAATAGCATGTTTTCTACTTGTACCATTTTCATAGCATGTTGCTAACCTTTTACTGCTTTTAGCTAGCGTTTAGCTACTTTTAGGTATTAAATAGCCTTTTTTTACTTGTGCCATGTAGTTAGTCTTTTGCTACTATGTGCTGCTTTTAGCTAGCATTTTGCTACTTTTACCTTCTAACTAGCCTTTTTCAACTTGTACCTTTTTAGCTAGCATTGTTCAACTTTTAGCTATTTAGTTATTAGCTAACATATTTTTCTACTTGTACTATTTAGCGAGGATTTTTGATAAAATTTGCTGCTTTTAGCTAGCATTCAGCTACTTTTACATTCACATTTAAAGGTAGCCATTTCCTAATTGTAGCTTTTAGCTTCACTTTTGCTACTTTTTACTGGTTTTAGCTAACATTTTGCTGCTTTTAGTTTTACTATTTTCTACTTGTATTAGCTAGCATTTTGCTATTTTGGCTTATAATTAGTCTTTTCTTAGTTTTAGCTAATCTTTTGCTACTTTTTGCAGCCTTTAGCTAACACTTTGCTGCATTTAACTATTAAATGGCCATTTCCTACTTGTACGATTTAGCTTCTGCTACTTTTAGGTATATTTTGCTACATTTAGCTAGCATTTTTCTTTTATCTGTAACATTTTGCTACTTTAACTAGTGTTTTGATACTTTTAACTTTTAGCTAAAATTCTACTTTTGGCTTTTTAGCTATCATTTGTCTTCCTCATTAATGTAGTGTTCTCGTCTTTTAACTAGTATTTTACTTTTTATCTTTATATTAGTTTTCTGCTCTTATAGATCTATAGATTTTACAGAAAATAATTTTTTTCCAGCTCATTTCCTGTGAAACACTGTTAACCCTGAAGACAGAGTTTGAGGCTCTTTACTGACCCCTCAGAAGATAAAACCACACCTGAACTGTATTAGTGGCTCCAAAGCTGGACCTGGAAACTCGTTCAGGATCTCCATGCCCGTCACATATCCGACTCCCGGTACACCTTCAGTGTAATCGCTGCCGAGCAGGTAGGCCAGATTTATTAATTTAGTTCTGTCCAGACCTGACAGAGACAATAACAATACAGAGGGTTGACAGAGTGCATAAAATAAAGAAAAACAGCTTTTATTTTGAAGGTTGAAGGCAGTTGTGTGTGTTTTTTTTTAGCTGCTCGCTGACCCAGCTGGCTCTGCAGGTCACTGAACTGGTAGTGCTCCACGTATTTGTTCTGGCTGAAGAAGTTCTTGAACACGTGTCTTCCTCCGAACAGCCACACGTCCGAGTCGTCCGTGATGGTCCCGTGCGTCTGGTCGGCGCGGTCCAGCGCCGCGCACTGAGCTTCGGCCTCCATTGGCGCCACCAGGAACGGCACGCCGAACAGCCGCAGCAGCTCCTGGTTTCAACACAGTCGTTACTCTCAAAACAAAWAAATAAATAAATAAATAAAACGGACATGGTGTCAAACAAATAAAAACAGAATGAGATGCATATCCTATTCAACATATATTCACTTGAATACACTATAAAGACACAATCAGACTTCTTCAGTGTAAATATAATATTATTTCACGTGTCAAACTTAAGGTCCGCAGGCCAGATGTGGCCCACCATTGGATTTTATGTGGCCCACGAGAGCTTTAAAGGGATCCATGATTAGTTGTAACATTAGACTTTATTTGATAAACATATATTTTAACTGTAAAATAAAAACTGTAAAAATACTAGGCTGTTTAGTTTTTATAATTTTTAAACTAAAAGTTTAAAATATATTACATGGACAGGGCCATTTTATATGCACA
>NW_013954427.1:7837-16276 GCF_001266775.1 Austrofundulus limnaeus | reverse complement strand
TGTGCATATAAAATGGCCCTGTCCATGTAATATATTTTAAACTTTTAGTTTAAAAATTATAAAAACTAAACAGCCTAGTATTTTTACAGTTTTTATTTTACAGTTAAAACTTATGTTTATCAAATAAAGTCTAATGTTACAACTAATTGTGGATCCCTGTAAAGATTTATTACTCTCTTAAAATAAGCTGCTTTAGTGCCAGTACCGACAAACTACATGTCCCACAATGCATGTTGATTATTTTACCCATGAAATGACGGTGTCCCACCACTAGGTGGAGCTGCACGGGGTTCAAGGCAAAATCTCCATTTTGCTGCATTTTTTGCCATCTACTTTTGGTGCACTCCATTTACATCATATTCTGGAACTGGGAAGTGGTAGCGATGTAATTTCCCAACAAAACATATGAAAACGCATTCCAGTTAGCTGACAGGCAATTGTACTGCTGCCGCTGATGTAGTTACAACACTGTTACAATAGAAACGAGAAACTACATACGTCATGCAAATAAACACTGACATCTGCAAAGTAAACATAGACTTTAATACATACAATATGCACAAAAATCACACTACTTGTACGAGTGATTAAACATGCACAAAAACATTAAGAATAATAATTAACAGTAAAAGTTACGGAGTTAACTTGCTAAAGCTGCGAGTAGCCGCCATCTTGAAATTGAAACTGGGGGTGTTCGCAGTCGCTCCCACTATACAACAGGGATTTACCACTGGAGGGGGCGTCCCAGGTAGGGTTGGGCATAATCGTATCGTGTGCGATTAATCGTCAGAAAAACATTAATCGATTATTTTTTGGCACTTGAACATTAATACGATTAATGCCACCAGGCAGAGTCCGCTCGGTGCTCCTCCCTGCTTTAAATATGACAAACATTAAAAAAAGGTTCTGCAATTTAATTATCTATCAACACAATTTAAAAAGTGATTATAGCCTGAAGTCTGTGATTTTGACACAATTTGGAACAGATTTTATGAAAAGAAAATATTTCCCYCTAAATTGGTCATGTGACCAGGACATAAAGGTGTGCAGGGACTCCAGGTCGTTAATCGTCTAATTAATCGTTATCGGCTAAATGCCACAATTAATCGTGATTAATTTTTTTGCTGATATTGCCCAACCCTAGTCCCAGGTTAAATTTACTAATGAGAACAAGGAAATTTCTACTTCCCAGAGCTAARAGAATGCACCATTTTACTACAGCTGTACTAGGAAGTGGGAATTTCCAACGTACAAGCCATAAATTTAAACTGGAATGCCCCTCCTGGTGGGAATTCCCTGTTGTAAAGTGGGAGAGTTCAGAAATCAAGACGGCAGTTACTCACCACAACTCATCAGCGAGTAAAACTCTCGTACTTTTACTTTTAATAATATTTCTGTAGTATTTATTTCACATTTAGTCAGTCGTACATGCGTTTAAAAAAGGACATGTTAAAACACTGTTTCTATGCAGGAAATACCAGGTAGAGCTCAGTTATTGTTTGTTAGCGGTGCTCAGGAACATGACGTTTCAGGTTTAGTCAAAGTTAATTACAACCATCCCTTTAACGGTCTGTGGAACTGAGTTTGACACCCCTGAATTATGTGGTTGGAATGCGACATGACGTTGGTCAGACCACAGCGAGTTCAAAAACAATCAGAGCAAACAAACCAAAGAGAAACTCACCAATATGTGTACTAGTATCTAATTTTATCTAATAAAATCCCACAAAAAATGCACAATTATATTTAGAATAACATTGATAAACAGTCTTTTAAGACTGTGAACCAAAAAAAGAAAAGATCAGTTCAGCTCACCTGACTTTCCAGGTACATCTGTCCGGTGACGGTGTTCGCCATTCGTTCCTGCTGCTGTTTCTGCTCCGTCAGGCTGTCCTGCTCCAACCCTAACGAGCTCTCCAGAGCCTCCAGTTCACCCTGAAACCAAAACCAAAGACCCCCACGCCCATCAGCACTGAAAAACACCTGCGTTAACCGCAGTTACATATTAACATAGTCAGGAGCTGAAATGTTTATTTTCCTCTCCAAGACGAAAATAAATCTGTTAAAATGGTCATCTCTGGATCAATAATGTATTATTGATCATTTTCCACTGTTTGGACATAACACGGTTAATATTTAATTTAAAAAATAAGGTAAACAGTGGTTTGTTGTTCCTACATTGTTTCAAATATAAGAGAGGGTGGAGAACAGCTCAACAGTTCAATTGGTCCAAAGGTCTTATTAAAAAACAAAAAACAAAAACAAAATTTTTTTTACGTGTCTAACTTTGAAAAATGTATTATAGTTTTATACATTTTTGTAATTTTCAAAAATTCACCTAAGAGCTGCTTTGAGTGCTTTTTTTGAAAGGGGAAAAAAACTCTTAATTGGCAGGCCAGACAAAAGTCACCTGCGGCCACATCTGGCCCACGGGCCACCATTGCCCATCCCTGCTCTAAAGTCAAACCAAAGTTCCATTTTCCAATTTTAAGCAGTGATTTCAAAACTCACCACGTCGATGTGGTCCCACTCACTGGTTCCTGTTGTTTTAGAGTCTGCCTCTGTTCCCTCTTTCAGCTCGTTCTCTTGATTTTGAGTCTCTGATTCCTCCTCTTTTTCCTCCTCTGAACTCCYAGCAGTAGTTGGACCCTGGAGAACCTCGGTTAAACTTCCACCCGACTCGTCGTCTGTAATCGTCACGTCTTTATCGGCTTCTTCTGAAGATCTTTTGTCTCCAACAGCGTCTGAATCAGCTGCGTCCTCCTCTTCGACTTCCTCTTCTGGCACCTCGATGAAACTCTCTAAAACAAAACAAAACAAAACAAATCTACACATGAAGACGTTTTAGGTCTTGAACACAGGGGCGGAGCTAGACCTTTTTGTAAGGGATGGCCGGGGTGGTTTTTGGGGGCCACATACAAATAAAGAAAAGCACTCTGGATTTGAAAATTCAAGATGGCCGCCACAGCTAATTCAACATCACTTTAATTTAGCTGTTTTAGGAAATATTGTGCCAGAATGCTAAAAAAAAACTATTTATTATTCAGACATTTTTAGACAACTGAAGACCAAAAACAATCTTTTGAAGCTGAGCCAGAAAAAAATCAAAATGTTAATCAAAAATTCAAGATGGCCGCCACTGCTATTATTATTATTTATTTATTTTTACTGTATCCTGTACGACAGTGTGAAGCTCACCACCACTGCTATTTTAAGACTTATTGGAATTAATTTGTTGTGCGAGTAGCTAAGAATGATCACACACAGATTGGCGATGCTAATGGAAAACTAAGCTAACTGCTAATGCTAATTTTACAAAGGGCTATAATTCAGCCTTATTTAACCACAGCTGAAAATTTTGTATCAGAAAACAATATTTAACAAAATCTAAATGAAAATACAAAATAAAAAAATCCCCTCCCACTTGTTGAGTGGCACCTGGGGTGGCCAATCAGGTGCCAGAGGTGGCACCCCTCTAGCTCCGCCCCTGCTTGAACGAGGTGTGATGTCATTAAGGGTTTTATTTGTTTTACCTTCAGACCCGCTGTCCATTTTCACCTTGTCTCCGTTCGTCTCTTCGGCACTCTTCTCCTCCGGGTTTCCAGGAGGAGCGTTTGTTTCTGTGCCGCCTGGGTTCCAACTTGTCCGAGAGGAGGGACTAACATTCGGTGAGTTCTGATTGGACGCTTTCTCCTTCAGCTCCTCCCGTTCCTCCGCCTCTCTCGTCCGCTCCTCCTCCTCCTCCTCRGCTCGTGGCAGCGCAGCCAATCGAAAGGCTTTGTTTCTCTGTTCGACCACTTCCTCCAGCTCCTCCTCAGAGCTGCTGTCGAGCAGGCTGTCCTCCATGTGGACGCTCTGGGCGGCATTCGTTGGAAAATCTGACGATTCTTCAGGGACAGGCCGGCTCTCCTCGTCTGAGCTGCCAATGACCACGGGACGAGGAGGACTTGTCCTCGGTTTGGCAGGTGAGATGCTTGTCCCGTCCTCTTCCTCGGTTAAAGCTTGCTGGATTGCCAGGAGCGTACGAGGAGATACCCGTCCATCCTCCTCTTCATCATCATCATCGGAGCAATCGTTCAGGGCAGCCTGGATGGCCTCCAGAGTCCGAGGTGAAGCTGGACAGGCGTCTTCCTGAAGTGGTTTTGACTCAGAGGTCTCCTTTGACGAAGAGGCCTGTACCTCCTCCTCTTCCTCAGCGACAGGTCGCCACAAAGGTTTGGGTTTGTCTGCCGCTCTCCTGCAGCCGGACAGGGAGCTCCCGGCCCAGGGCGAGGCTGCAGGCTGGCTCTCTGAGGCAGCTTCAGACTTTTTGGAGCCTAAAATGAGAAGAAATATTAAAAAACGAGAGTACAACGTTAACTTTTAAGTCTGTTTTTTCAATAAAACCCAGTTTTAGGACTAAAACTAAAACATAAAACAACATTAAACATTTATTTCCTTGTTTTCAGCCACTACAGTTTGAAGTAACAGAAAATTTGAATGGATTCAGTTTATTAAAGCAGACATATCTTGTTTTAAATCCTTATTTTTCACATTTAAACCATCATTGGGGTCTATAGCTATGTTTACATGCACACAATTTTTTGATCGGATTGAAATGTATTCGGATTAAATAATCCAAATGTAGTGTTTACATGGACACAATCCGATCATGACAAGCGTTTACATGCACCGGAGTTTTATTCAGAATAAAAGTCCGGACATGCGCAGTGTTGTAAACTTTCAGCTCTACTTCCGTGTTACAAACGTAATCTGTGCGCTCAGGACGGACCCGTGTCAGCTTTTAATAACGGTAGAGACGCCGTTACTCCTCGGTTGAGCTGCAGCCTGCAGATGAACCAATAAGTGTTTTTTATTTTTATTTTTTTTGCGAAGCAACGTCTGTTGTTTGTTTCCTTTTTCATCTGTTAAGAGAGCGAGGAGGAAAAGTTCTGCGTGGCGCAGCGCAGCTGGAGCGCTGCTGCCCCGCCTCCTCTAAAAGCAGAACCAAGTGAATGAAAGTCAGCAGACATGCGCACTCAGGTCAGTTTTCTACAATCAGAATAAGATGATCCGATTAAGTGTTTACATGAACGCCATTCCGATTATCAATCGGCATAACCCAACAGACTCATTCGGATTAAAAATTCATTCGGATCGAGCTCAATCGGATCAGAATAATCCGAACGGGCTGTTTACATGACGCATTTTTATTCCGAACGACCGTTTAATCCGATTACTTATGTCCATGTAAACGTAGCTTCTATAAAGTGGAACTGCAACGCTTTGGTCTGCATTCCTCATTTCCACCTCTGTTCTGAGGCGCCTCTGAGAGCAACTCGTTTTGGTGCTGCCTCTTTAAATGTAAGCCCCAGATAGCAGAGACACGGTTAAGCTTTTTATTTATAAATACATTAAAAGATGTCAACGAGGGAAGACTTGTCCATCCAGCCTTACATGTTGGAGCCAGAAGACGTGTCCATCGTTTTTTTTAAATATATTTACGCAAAAAGAAAAAAAAGGGAAAATTCGAACAGATGGTCTTGTACCCCTCCCTCACACTGACTCTGTCTCACCTTTAATGAGAATGTAATGCGAGTGGTCTTCTGAAACCAGTCGGTTTGACTCCACGCTGTGACTCCGCTGGTCTCCGTCCTCCTGGCCGAGCTGTGGCGCGCCGGCGGCGCTGCGGTGGCTCATCTCTCGCTCCACCCCCTCCAGGCGCTGGTTCAGCCGGTTCCTCTGCAGCAGGCCGGCCAGCTGGTACTGAGAAAACTCTCCTGAGCGCTACGAGCCGACGGACAGAGGTCAGCGGGCGAACAGAGGCTAAAGAGAGCGAAGAGAAGCCAGGCCACGTACCTCTGGAGGTTTGTGAATCATGGTCCTGCGTCTTTTACAGAAGTCCTTCATTTCTTTCAGGATCTCGTGTTTCATCTCGGCGGGCAGGCTGGAGAACTCCTCGGAGTTGATGTCCACAGAGTTTGGGTCTTCGTACAGTTCTTCCTGAGGAAATAAATAACAAATCAGGCTTTGAATGGGACTTCCATAAACAGAAGCTAAGTGTGACACTAACTAACGATTACATTTAACAATTAGAAGCACTCGGAGAGTGCAAACCTCCGCCAAGACCAATTTCCCCCGTCCTGTAAGAGTTAATGCCCAAAAGCAGTGATGGAAACACATTTGCCGACTAAGTTCTGATGTAGCGAACTTTTAAGCAGCAGTATGCACGGGATTTCTTCCTGGTGGAGTCCAATGTTCACCATGTAAAACATCTGTTATGGTTTGACTCTCTTTATAAAGTGCTTCCTGGTACAGTCGGCTCATGAAGCGAGTGAGTTTTTTAAATTTATTTATTTATTTAGGGGTGCACAAATAGCTCTCGACTTGATCTGGCCTCATTTAAATAATAAAAATGAACATATTTGGCGGCACGGTGGCTCAGTTGGTAGAGCTGATGCCTCTCAGCAAGAAGGTCACCGGTTCAAATCCCGGTCCGGGGAKCTTTCTGGGTAGAGTTAGCATGTTCTCTCCGTGCATGCGTGGGTTCTCTCCGGGCACTCCAGCTTCCTCCCACAGACCAAAAACACGACTGTTAGGTTAATTGATAACTCTAAATTGTCCCTAGGTGTGAGTGAGAGAGTGAATGGTTGTTTGTCTCGTTTGTCTCTATGTGTGGCCCTGTGATGGACTTGCGACCTGTCCAGGGTGTACCCCGCCCCTCGCACTGTGACTGCTGGATATGGGCACCATTGACCCACGCAACCCTGAAAAGGAAGAAGCGTGTACAGAAGATGGATGGARGGATGTTCTGTTTTTTGTTAACTGAAGATTAGTAGTGTTTGAGTTTATACTTGAAGAAAAAAGGGGCAGATGTAAGATTTTTTTCTTCTCTCTACTGCCTTTTATTTTATTGCATTTGTGTTTTTTTTCTTTTTTTATATTTGTACATAGAATTGATTTGTTTTAAAGAAATGAATAAAGATTCAAATAAAAATAAAATAAAATTACTTACATGATACCTGATTATTTTACAAATTACACTCCTAATGTCCCAGAGTTAATTCACAAAAGCTAAAAACGAACCTGCAGAGGTGATCATGTCATTCTTATTTTACCTGATACATGTGATAACTGTCACTCAACTCGTTTCCTTCTTTCTCCTCTTCTTCCTCTGAGCTGCAAGAAGAAAACCTCACAATATAAGGCTTATAGTTTAAAAAAACACAACATAAAACAGAGCTGAGCTCAACAAAAACTACATCTGACTACATGGAACAAAGTTCTTTCTTATTGTTGTGATTCATGTTTATATAAAAAAAAACACAATGAAGAAATAAAGCTAACTGTCTAATTAGTTGAAAGACTTTTATTTAGTTTCATCCTTTAACAACACTTTTTAAATTATAACTAGTAACCCGCTGAAGCTCTGACCTGCTTCTCTCCTTCTCCTCTGCAGGTGGAAGGGCGGGCAGAATGTACATGTCGTCCACCTCGTTCCTCCTGACGCCTGAGATGCTGGGCAGAGGGTCCTTGCTGCAGCGAGGAAAACAACGTGTGACGCTTCAGGCAGAAAATGAAACACGTGATTTATTTATTTTTTAATAAACAATCACCTTTGATCTCCAAGGGCAGCTTTGATGGCTTGTCTCTTCAGGAAGGTCTTGAGGAGTTTCTCGTTGGTTTGTTTGGACTCGCGGGTCAGCTCCTCCTTCCTCTGCCTCCTCAGAGCCTGCGGGATTTGAACAGATTATGAGAAACAGGTGGGATTTACATCGTTGGAACCTGTAAAAAWWTTTTAAAAAAACTTAAAGAACTTACCAGGGTCTGTTTTTTCAGCAGAGGAGCATCTCCGTCGAACACAAAGACCGGTCTGATGCGGAAGAAGAGCAGCTTACAGACGCGGTGGAAGAGAGTGAGGAGATGGGCGTTCTGGACACTGTTGCCCTGGCGGTCCCTCACCCCCTTCACTGCTTGGTTTAACCAGATGCTGATGTCTGCGGGCGTCTGCTTAAGGTTCTTCAACTACTTTCAGCAACTGTAATCCCAGTTCCAACCAATAAATTTGTGCTTTTCCTACAAGGCAGGGTCATTTCTTAACAATTTTCGCCCAGCTTCAGGTCTTTCATAAATGATTTAGAATTTAATAAAAAAAAAAAAACTAAAAATGATGAGAACAAAGAAAGCAAAAATATTACATTCCATGTTCTCTGTTTCATAATGAAGCGAATATCTAAAAAAAAAAAATCCCTTTTTTATTTTCCCTTTTCTTTAACTTGTTTACTCCTGTTTTTTCTTATTATTCTTGTATTTGTTAAGATATATACTGTTATTTGTTCAATTTATTCTGCGTATTTGCTGCTCCTGCACGTTCCTTACTTAAGACTTTTAGATAATAATGACAGACATGGTCAATACGCATTTATATTTTTACGAAATACTGTACTGCCATGATTGTTT
>NW_013954427.1:2309-6837 GCF_001266775.1 Austrofundulus limnaeus | reverse complement strand
TATATATATAAAATTAAAGGCCTATGAATGCACAGCCCAACTTTTACATCTAAAGTGAGTTCATTTTATGAAGATGAACAGAGTTCTGCTTTCATCAAACCTTGTAAGTGACATTATGCAAGATCTCATGCAATATTGTGATCTTGAATTAGTTGAATGTGTTGAAGGTGGCTCTCAGCCACTAACACATTAAATTTGATCTAATTTTCTGTTAAACCAGACGAGTTATACCCATTTTTGTGTTGGCTAAGATCAATTAGCTTTGCCATCATCTTGAATTGAGTTGACTCCAAAAGCTAATGAGTTGCTGAGGCACATCCAACACACACCAAGAGTAAAAACAGGATCGCTGTTTCCTTTTTTGAGTGATAAAAACAAAACACTTTGACAAAGAAATCATGTCTTGAGGGGGAAAAAATCTACTTAGTATGACCAGAGTAAAATCATGCAGGTTGTTTATTTCACACATCAGCAGGTCTTAGCTGCTGACACCGGAATATCATCGAGCTGAGCTGCTGGATCGACTCAAGCTGATATAAGATACTAATAAACAGCTTAAAACTCGCACAGGACGCTGCTCCTTTTCATGAATAAAACAATGTTCCTCCACACACACAAACTGATGCATCCTTCTCCGACTGTTGATTTCTTTTTAATCCACAAAAAAGGAGCCCATCGTGGGGATTGTCAACTTTTCATCTGCTTCTAATAAAGAGTCACCTGCAACATTCTGTCCTGAGATGAGGATATGAGGAATGTAAGAGCATCATCCTGAGGTGAAAAGTTCACMGCAGCAGGCAGCGAAAGAGCATTAAAAATAGGCCTTTTTCTCTTTAGCCTGAAGAACACGACATTCCTTCCTTTCATCAGAGAAAAAAAGAAAATAAATATAGAATTGGGGACGGCTGGAGACAGAAAAAGAGAGTATGTCAGTGGAAGAAAAGCGGGGAGATAGAGCTATCAGAGCTTCAACATGGCAGGATGTGACATGTGCAGAGCAGGAAGAGGAAACTGGACAGATATAGATTAGCTTGGTAGCCACTCCTGAATGTCTATCCCATTAAAGCCTCGGTGGTTGCTGATGATCAGAGCAAACATGTCGGGTATATTCCCAATCTTGGAAAGATTCTGCAGCAAACAGATCCACCACAGGAAGGCAAAATGGGACTTTAGGTCAAGTTTTGTTCTGGTCCTTTCCTCTTCTTTTTAAAACAGAGCTTACAGGCTCGTCAATTTAACATTGTCTCTAGAGTAAAAAAATAAAAAGAGGTGAGGTTTCACCCTTGGGTCAAATGACAAATCTAATCAGAATTAATATGGGTCATTAATTAGCACGTCTTTACTGCCTCTCAGCTAATTTCACCATGTGAACCTCTCACATAATAGGACAGAGTTCAACAGCGAGGCTTAATGAATTAACTACAAAACAATACAAGCTCTTTGTGAGAAAACAAGCAATTCTTTCATTTTGTTACAAAGCACCAGATTTTTTTTTCTTTGGAGGGGGTCTGAGGATTTCTGCTCAGAAAAAAAAAAACAGAAAAGAGCACAACTGAATAACAGCTTAACCTTAATGGGCACAATGTAATGAACTTTTATTCTAAGGTAAAAAAGCAATTATTTAAAAGGGGGGAATTTTGATTTACTTGCATTTTCATAACAACTGAAGGTAACACAGTTACTTGATTGTTGTATAGAATTGAACGATGTGCCTGGAAAATACACAAAACTGCAACTTTAAATACGAGAAACTGTAAATATTGTTTTCTTTTTGTAAATAACTTTGTGTTATGGAATGTTACAATGGTTATAGTCAAAAGGGTTTCTCTGTGGTGCATAAATACTCAGAGCATGTGTTGATTTAGGGTTTTCAGATTATCAAAATCTCATAAATAACTAAAATAGCAGAGTTGTAAAGTAACTAAGTACAAATACTTTGCTACTGTACTTAAAGGCACAGTGTGTAGGATTTTGTCAATTCTTTTAGCCGAAATTGAGGTAATCACTAATGACAATAATAAAAAACATGTCTAATCATTGCAGACAAAGACCTTGTTTKATTATTTTTACCTTATAAAAAGCTGTTTATATCTCCATGGTCRCGGGTCRCCACTACAGGCAGCCGCCATCTTGTCTACGAAGGCTCATGAAGGACAAACTGCGGTGGTGGCGTCAAAAACGGTTTTAGTTGTAATACTATAAATGTAATATTTGTTGTCTGTCATTGTAGCTGGGATAATTTTACTTATTAAAGCTCATAATCTTACCACTTGAAACATCACTAGCCCTGAAGCTGCTGGTAGACATCGCAGTTGGAATTATCAAAGGTTTTTGAAACTTGAGAGACACCGTAGCAACTCCTTTGTGTTTGGAAGCGGGGGGTGGGGGGGATTCATCCACTCAACCACAAGATGTCACTGAAAACAACAAATCCTACACACTGTGCCTTTAAGTAGAAATTTTGGTTATCTGTACTTTACTTAAACAATTATTTTTCAGCCTACTTTCTACTTTTACTCACTACATTTTTTACACTGTTATCTGTATTTTCTACTCACTACATTTTTTAAAAGGTAAGAAGTAGAAAGTCGTTACTCCTATTTTATTCCGAGTTGTTATTACTTAAAAAAATACTACCCTGATAAATTGTGTCTCCTGGATAGAGTGAATTTAATTGTGTTTGGATGAGAAGTATAAATATATACCATTCTGACACCCTAGTAGCTTGTACACGACTCATTCATCAAAAATATTTTTTTGGAGAAGTCACCTCCCAATAAATGTCATTTTGGAAAATCTAACTGCTCACTTTTACTCAGTACTTTTACTTTTAATACTTAAGTAGATTTTGTGTCAGAAATTTACTTTTGATACTTAAGTACAAAAAAACTCTGATACTTTAAGACTTTTACTCAAGAAATATTTTTAGAGAAGTCTTTAACTTTTACCAAAGTATTTTTATGATAAGATACTTGTATCACTTTGAGGTACTTTATACAACACTGTAAAATAGTCACCTTAAAATGATGTTTTTGAGCTTTAAATGTTGATGGTCTTTATACTAATAAAAAAAAAACAGCAAAGCATCCATGCGCATACTGATGTAAAGATTAATTAAATCTTTGGCAAACCATCTTCACAGTCATTTTGGATTAAATAAAAAGTTAATGAGTTGTAGATGTAATGTTTACGTTATGCAACTTTTATTAGAATCTACCCAGTGGTCATAAATTATCTTCTACTGTATAAATGAAAGAAAAGACAAATGGTTTGTTCTTATCTCTTCTGATAAATGAAAGGAGAGGCCCTCTGGATGTGTCTGTGGAAACTGAAGTCACATAACAAGAGTATCATGGGTGTGTCTGCAGCTGCTGGAATAAATATGATTAAATATGTTTGGACCCAGAAGAACATCTTATTTAAAAACTCTGCATCCTATTCAGAGAGCCACAACCTGCTGACCTCTGTGGGACAACTTCAAGTCCCTGTCATGAGTCCAGCAGAAGTTCAGCAGAAAGAGAGAGGTTCTGGTTGTTTTCAAATATGCTCCACAAAGTAGTCAAAAGAAAGGGCGGTGGTCCTGAAAGCTGTCAGGACCACCAGTGCGCGAAAGGGCTCGTTGTTTTTAAAGCCATAATAAACCCACCTTCAGACAGCTCCAGCTCCAGCTCCGCCAGCTTCTCCCGGACCTCCGCCGGAAGGGTCATAGCGACAGCCGGCGTGGGCTCCAACATCATGGAGAGCAGCCCGGTGGTGGTTCTTTCAGCCATGGGTGGTCCAGAGCGACGGGTGCGAAAGGCACAAGGAGACCAGCAGAAATTATTAAAAGCCCCTCTCCTCACTTGGGCTCTGCTCGGAGCAGATAGGGTGTTGTTCTCCTCCTCCTCCTCCTCCTGTCGCTTCGCTGCTTCTTCTTCGTCGCACAGATGTGTGAGGAGCCTCTCCAGCCGTCATGACACGGCTAGCTGCGGGGCTAGCAGACGCACCTGGATCCGCGTTTCCGCGCAGTGAAGTCCGGCCGGGTCGTGCGCGTGGGGAGGTCGGCGGCTGCGTGTCCTCAGGAAAATAAAAACTCATTCAACTCCTCGCTCGCTTCCCACGGCGCAGTCGTCATTGCATCATCACAGCAGCAGCCCCTGACCGGGCGCGCGCTCACGAGGGCAGAGCGGCGTGTCTGCGTGTGTGCACGCGCGGCGCGCCTCCTGCTGGCGCTCGTCTGCCTCCTGCTGTCCCAGTGCTGAGATTACTTTCATGTGAAAGATAAAAATCATTCCTGTGCTGCTGAACTTGTTGCTTATAACGAAACCAAAACATTCTTTGTCGCCTTTCTATATTCATGCCACAGCCTTGAAACTTTAATCAACTCATGAGCAGAGGGGTTAAGCAAAGATCTGACACAATGCTGTGACGTCCCAGCTGCAATCACACCAAATATTTGTAAAAATGACAGGTTTACACATATTTTAATGACTAAACGCTATTTTGAAAACCAATCAAATAAATGTCTTTAAAAAAAACACAAAACAGC
>NW_013954427.1:0-474 GCF_001266775.1 Austrofundulus limnaeus | reverse complement strand
TTTCCTACAAATTCAGCTAAATTTTAGCTGTTTTCTGCCATTTCAGCTATAGTTCTGCTTATTTATGCTATTCTTATGCTTTTTTCTGCTAATTTGTGCTATTTATGCTTCTTACTGTTGCTTTCTGCTATATTCAGCCTTTTTAGCCTTTAGCTTTTAGCTTTTTATGCTATTTCAGCTACAGTTCTGCTACCTTTTGCCATTCTTCTGCTTTTTTCTGCTAATTTGTGCTATTTATGCTTCTTACTGTTGCTTTCTGCTATATTCAGCCTTTTTAGCCTTTAGCTTTTAGCTTTTTATGCTATTTCAGCTACAGTTCTGCTACCTTTTGCCATTCTTCTGCTTTTTTCTGCTAATTGGTGCTATTTGTGCTTCTTACAGTTGCTTTCTGCTATATTCAGCCTTTTTAGCCTTTAGCTTTTAGCTTTTTATGCTATTTCAGCTACAGTTCTGCTACCTTTTGCCATTCTTCTG
>NW_013954426.1:30919-31632 GCF_001266775.1 Austrofundulus limnaeus | reverse complement strand
GTAAAGGAGTTGGTATCATATCCCAATCAAAAGCATCAGATATCGCTCTTTCCCTTTCTGCTTTTGTGCCAGGGGTTGAGGCTGTGGTTTGGATTAACGGCTGCTCCGCCAACGCAGTTTGTCCACTCTACTATAAGAAGAGACAAATCCTTCCTGCATTAATTTTTGACATGAAAAAAGGGATTCCCACTGAATCAGGGGCACTCATGGTTAAAAATGCCATACATGATCCATTGAAGGAGGAGAACAGAGCCTCTCTGATCCCCATAGAAAAAGCCAACAGTCGTTTCCTTTTTGTGGCCTCAGAGGACGACCTCAGCTGGGACAGCAAGGCCTACATGGAGCAGATGGTGGAGAGACTGAAGCATCATGGGAAGAACAACTTTGAGACTCTGAGTTACCCTGGAGCTGGGCACCTTTTAGATGCCCCTTATGGACCGTTCTGTCCCTCCGGTGTTCATCCAGTAATGCCCAAACCAGCCCTGTGGGGGGGTGAGCCTCGAGCTCACGCTGCAGCTGAAGTCCACCTGTGGAAGAAGATCCAAGAGTTTTTCAAAACTCACCTGAGCTGTGATGATGTTCAGAATAAACCCAAGTTATAGATTCAAACAGGATGATATGTAACAGTAGAATAGAGAAACTGACTGAATGTTTATGTAATGTTGTTTTTTTGACATAAATGCATTTTACAAGACTGTAGGGGTCACCTCGAG
>NW_013954426.1:29471-29919 GCF_001266775.1 Austrofundulus limnaeus | reverse complement strand
GAGCTACAGATACGCCGTGTCCTTAAAAATTGTCCCTTAGGTATGTTCCGTTTCATGAATTGTGGATGAAAGGAATTATAATGTAAAATTGAATTCACGTCTGTAGGTTTACGATACAGGGTAGTGTTGACCTCCCCTGTCAGATCCCTATATATTGTTAAATCTAAGAAGTGAATTTCTGTTTTAGAGTGTTCCAGGGTCAATTTAACACATGGATGTGTGTTATTGATGTAATCATAGAATGCCAGCAGGTCTGATTCCGTGCCTTTGAACAAGATCAAAATATCATCTATGTACCTACCATAGTATTTAAGATGATTAATAAAGGGATTGTTGTTATGTACAAATTTACTCTCCCACCAACCCATAAAGAGGCAAGCAAACTGTGGGGCATATTTTGACCCCATGCTCACACCACAAAGCTGCAAATAATACTCTCCATTAAAAG
>NW_013954426.1:26454-27029 GCF_001266775.1 Austrofundulus limnaeus | reverse complement strand
GGTGTCATTAATGACACCACTTTCAAATTCTTGTATAATAAAAATCCAGTCACTCCTACTCTGTATCTTTTGCCAAAAATCCATAAAGGCAAAGGAACAGCACCCCCTGGCCGTCCAATAGTGTCTGCGAATAACTCAATTTTAGAGAATACTTGTAGTTATATTGATCACCATCTACACCCTCTGGTGGTAGCTCTGCCTTCATACATCAAGGATTCCACTTCAGTCTTAAATATTATGAATAAATTTAAGCAAGAAGATTTCGATTTCTTCATTAGTATGGACGTGGAGTCCCTTTACACAAACATCGCTCATGTTCCTGGTATTGAAGCTGTTCGGTTTTTCCTAGAAAATAATGACATGACAACGGATGAAATTGAGTTTTTATTATTACTCATAGAATGGTCACTTACTCACAATTTCTTCACTTTTAATGGAGAGTATTATTTGCAGCTTTGTGGTGTGAGCATGGGGTCAAAATATGCCCCACAGTTTGCTTGCCTCTTTATGGGTTGGTGGGAGAGTAAATTTATACATAACAACAATCCCTTTATTAATCATCTTAAATACTATGG
>NW_013954426.1:5600-25669 GCF_001266775.1 Austrofundulus limnaeus | reverse complement strand
CATGAATCCTACCCACAATCCTCCACTGCAGTCACATGACAAACAGCCAAACACAGCAGAATGCTACAATATGCATTCTCTGTTCCCTGACAACTAAATATCACCTACATTATGTCATCAAACTATTGCACACCAACAAATGTATTCAAGCAAAAGAAACCAGACAACTTATGTTTTATTTCCACCATGTCTTGTCCTCTCCTTGAAAAGTGAAGCAAGGTGTAGGCGGGGTTACTTATGCAAATAAGCCCACCTTACATCTTCCCATAACTAAGTTATGAGAGTAAAATTTACCAAGGTTTTCCTCATTACTTTAAAATTTGTCTGTGCAAAGTGAAGTGACACAATGAGGGAACTCAGACTGGTTCAAGTTGATTCATAAAAGATTATGCAATCATTTATTTACACAAATTGAACAAAATCATAAATTACACCTGATTGTGAGTTTCCTACTAAGAGTCTAAGTAAATATGATAAAACCCGCGTCCGAATTTCTTTCACATTCACCCAGATTACTTATATAGACAGTAAACATCAGGCTGATGTTATAACCAAACAATTTACTGGCACTTTCACTTAGAGTTGGCAAGGATAAAGGGTAAGAAAAGGTAAGAAATTTAAGGGTTAGTGTTTCTGCTTTTATTTTTGAAAATCTGTAGACAACCGTTTCAGCACGTCCTCTCTGCTCTCAGCTTCAACTTGACATGTCACCCACGAACATGTCAGCGTTACCTGGTGATGTCCGCTTAAGAACCCCTGGTATGGCTGTCTCACCACGACCCTCTAGGATGCTTGTCCAGCTGGTCCTTGGCGAAAAGGTGTCTTTCAGGTGACTGTTCGTCTGTTTCAGCCCGGCTAGAAAGATTCCAACTGTGGTTCCGGTCGTCTCTCAAAATAAAAGTCTCCCCTCAGGAGTCGAAAACACTTTAATGAGACGTATGTCTCCAGGTGGACATGAAGGCGGCTTGCCTCTGTCCCGGCCGTCAGGTTTTCCCTATTTGGCTGGATGGGTGAAACCTGAGGCCCAGCTGTTCTCCGGAGAGAATCAGCTCGTCTTCCCCTTTGGCATCCAGGAAGAACTCTGCCAATGTCTCTAAGGCGTCCGTGTTAGTCAGGGTCGGAGCCTCAGATAAGCCCTCAGTCAGAAAGGAAAAGAAAAGATAAGAGAGTTGCCAGACGCCAGTCAAGGTCACTGCTCTGTAGCTGTTTTAAACAGACATTATAATAATATCTTCTCTGCTTCTTTCTGCTGGACTGTAAAAGAAACCACTGTGAAACATTTATAATGATTAATTAACACCTGTTTAAATAATCATTCTGAACCTGTGTCCAGATAAATGTAAGATTTTCTTAAGAAAACTCAAAATTATATTACTGATGTTTCAGTAAAATAAAACAGTGATTTACTGTATATAAAAACACAATGAAAACATGGTGATGATTTTCTGTGATTTTACACTATTCATTAATCTATTTTAGGCACGATAAAAGAATAGAAGTGATTCTTTCTTTCTTTGTGACATGTCATTATTGTGATTAACAGATGCATAAACATTCTTAGTTAAACAACCAATGAATCACAAACAGAACAGATTGTTTCTGTTTAATATCTGATTAGGAGAACTGAAGTCCTCCACCACAGGTTGAAATGACCCATCATGGCCTAAAATAAAGTTCAGTGTTCCTGCCTTCTCTCAGGCCTGTCCGAGACCTGTTTGAGGCAGTAACTCCTGTTTCTTCACTCGAGGTGACCCCTACAAAGGGAATGAGGAGCAGCAGCCTTTGTGTGTGCATGCACCCTCAATTTTAGCCCAGAAGAGTAGAAGTTACTTAATATATTCATGTTTATGTGCTGTCCAGAAAAAACACTTAAATATAACTGGTAACATAATATTAGCATTTAATTTTTTTCTACAGTAATATTGATATATAATATAATGCAAATTTTTTATCAAGTAAATTCTAGTAATTTAGAAATTTTGATATTTTTTTTTGTAAAATTTAAAAGAATAATTAAATAAATGTTACTACACCCAAAAATCTGTTTTTTCAGTGTAGAGGAACTGGTGGATAGGGGATCCCTGTTCCTGGTGTATAGGGGTGTGCCTGAATAAGTTGAAAGGCGAACAGGGTGCTGTGAACCAAAGTAGCCGGGCATGTGGGGCACCATAGCCTTTTTTTTTCACTTCAGTAGAAAATGAAACCAAATATTTTTAGTTTATTTAGTTTATTTATTTCTTCATCATCAGTGACTTTTATTAAGTGAGGAGAAAATAGGGAAAGAGAGAAAAACAGAGAGAGAAGTAATTAGAAAGATTGAAATAGCGATTAGAAGTAAATTAAATATGCACCAAGAAAACACAGGACCACACACCCAACATTTGTCCGCTCACCTGAAAAATAAATGGATAAATACATAGAAGGCATATATAAATATATACATATACCCATACATATATTAAGATATACATACATACATGCCTACATTCATAAATATTGTCAGTATATACACACAGACATATTTACACACTCAGTGACCAGTCAGAACCCCCCGGATCAGAGCACCTGTTTGTGAGCAGTTGTGAACATGCGTGTATATACAAGATTTCTCCAATGGAGTATTTAATAGTGACTGTGGAGGACCGAGACCCAACCCCCAAGACACGAGGCAGACATAGGGAAGACCAGAGCCCAAGGGCCCGAGAGGGATCCCAAGCACAGAGCCCCAAGGGGCACCCGCACGGGAAAATCCACCCACCCACCCTCCAGATCAGACCATAGGGGAGAACAGGGAGAGTCCCCCCAGCGACCACACGCACAGCCCCCCGAGGCCAGCAGCGACAAACTCATGGGCCCCACTGGCACCCGCCATACCAGAGCAGATCCAGGAAAGGGCACAGAGGTCCGGGCCCCCAGGGCGCACCACCTCCAAGCCAAAGCCCGACAGGGCCAGAGGCCCCGAGCCCCAGCAGGTAGTCACCAGGACAGGCCGGCACACACCCCAGCGCCCAGCCCCAGACCCTGAGAACCACCAGCACACCGGCGGCCAGCCGCACACCCCACCGGGGGACCGAGTAGCAGCGGGCCCCCAGATAAACCAGCAGGAGGGGCAGCCCAGACCCCAGCCTGACAAATACCCAAACAAAACAAAAAACAACTGGGTTTTGTTTTTACCCAAACAAAACCCAGGCACCATCAACACTCGTCAGCCGTCTACCCCCGGTAGATGGAAAGTTGACAAGTACTTTTAAAACTGAGCAGACAAGGGACTGGCCCCCCAGTACCCAGCATTAAAAGGGGTACTAAAATATCTGCCTGTGGCACATTGGACACAGATGTTGCAGGTGGCCTGTCTGGTTGGAACCAGGCTGGATGGGCCAGCAGTACAGTAACTGGAACAACCATTACTCTGTTCTCGGGACCTGATACCTATGTGTCGGGCTCTGGGCAATCGGAGAGTTTAGTGCCTTGGGGCTCAGTGACAGTGAGGACTTCTTGCCTCTGCTGTTGCTGGGTCTGCAGGGAATACTCAGTGCATGGTTAGCCCTTTGACTGCACCCCACTGGGGAGTGGCCAGGGCCTCACAAATGCTGGGGTTTTCAGGTGATGAGGACACTGGCATGTTGTTGGGGAGTAGTATGTTCCACATTGGGAATATCATGCAAATGTCTGGAGCAGCTCTCAGAGCGCTATTTAAAAAAGGATAACCCAGCTGCTTTTAAAACGAGATTGCAGGTCAAAATTTACACTGAACCAAAACATAAATAAAGCACTTTTGATTTTGCTCCCATTTTTTTTGAGCTGAACTTAAAGATCTAAGACTTTTTGTATATACACAATAAACCTTCCTTCAGAAATTTGTGTATATCTGTGTTAGGGGGCACTTCTCCTTTTCAGATATGTAGGAGTTTTTGGGTATATTCTAAAAATGGATAATTTGTGAATATGCAGTATATATAAATATATTATATTCATATATATTATTCCTCGAGGCACCACGCTCTTTAATTCGGTCCAGGATTGACCCAGGAAAGAGACGAAAAACTGTAACTTAATTGTAATCAGTCTCAGAATAAATTTACCTAAAATGATTTTATAAGTTCTTGTCTTATCAGAACCAATAATACTTTCATCAAGACACAAAAATGAGATTAACTTATGTTGGCACGTTCTCCATGAGCCATTTATTTACAGATTAAATGTATTTACAACTATGGCGAGTAATGAATAAGTGATGACATGTTGAACCAGGTAAAAACTGAAAGAGTTTACAATCACGAGTGAATAAACAAACAAACAGACAAATAAACAAACAAACAAACAGATAAACATAAAGTAAACACTGAGAGGTGAGTTTTGCTTTTAGCTGTGGATTTAACTAAGGAATCCTAGTTAAATTAGGTCAAAAAAGTGTTTAGTTTACCAAATCTCATACAAAGATAAAAACCAAATTTATGTCTGAGCACCTGTGTGTCACCAGGACAAATGTTCACTTTTACGCTTTTGTTCTGCTGATGGCGGTACCAGGAGGAGGCGTCGGCTAACCAAAGGATCTTAGGTGACATTCCCCAAAACTGCTTCAGTGTAGTGGCCGGTCAGACACTCAGGATGTCTGTTCAGCTGCTGGTCCTTCAGTCAGAAAGGTGGGGAATGAGCTGATGACAGCGGGGTCTGGTCCTTCAGGTGGCAGCAAGACTTCTTAATTTGATTTCCACTTTGTAGAGAAAATGAGCTAAAACAACGCATGAATTACCATTAGGTTAGTTGACTTCTATAAAATCAAACTCAGATATTGAGCCGATATGAAACGGAAGCTATTCGATCAATCAGCGGAAGATGCAGACTGGCACCATCCTGCCCAGCCCATGGGGAGGGGCTGGCAGGGAGGCCTCTGCCAAACTCCTGGAAAGCATTCACTGGACCCAAAGGAAAAAAACCAACTAACCAGCTAACTGTCAATCTTGGAAGCTGCACTAACTTTTAAAACCTCTGTTATGGGTGGAGTCAAGGTTTTAAGTTGGCCAATGAAAATATTACACCCTATACAAGAAAGTTTTTAACAAATCAAATGTTTTGGAGGGAAAACCACTTCAGAACAAAGAAAAAGGGAGTGTTTTAGTTTAGTTATCTTGCATCTAATTAAAGGGTGAGACATCTGTTTACCTCAGTAAAATAAGAATGTCACATTTAGTTAAAATTCAAGGCCTAAGGTTTCTAAGGGTTAAATCATGGAATAAAACACAGTTTAAAATCATGAAATAAAAGAAACATCTTCTTAGGAAAACACTTCATCAAAAAAAACCCCACAGTTAGCTTCAATGGGTTTTTGTTCTTTCTGTAAAAGGAAAGTAAATTCACATTTATTTGATATAAAAACAGACAATTGTATAAAAACATTCAATCTGGTTCCTTCTTTTTTTCACATTTAATGAAGAATGTAAGTTCCTTTGTTTCAGTCATTGAAGAGTCTGGTTAAAGGTGTTTATGGCCCTACCCCCTTTGAAGAAGAACAGGCAGGCAGTCCTTATGGGGGGCGGAAGCACAGAACTTGTGGCAATCCTTATCTATTAACATCAAGGCGTCAGGAAGTCTGGTGGGTTTGTATAAGAGATGCTAATTCGAAACACAAAGGAAGGTTCCATGCAAAGTCCTTAGAATGGTCCGAAGTTAAAGTGGATTTTGTTACTTTCTTTGAGCAGTCACAAGAACCAGTTAAATCTAATCTGAAATGATTAATTATATGCAGGAAAATGCTACAGATATAATCCATCCCACCTCACATGTGTGGTATATCAAGATGCTGATTAGGTGAATGGTTTGCTAATGTCAACGTTGTGGATCTAGCAGCCCATGGTAACGGCAAGGTTATTGTATAGGCAGGTGTATGTCATGGACATCAAACACAGGTGCATTTCATAGATGGCATTTTGAATGCACAAAGACACCGTTACGAGATCCTGAGGCCCTTTGTGCCATTCATCGATGACCATAACCTCATGTTGCAGCATGATAATGCATAGCCTCACATTGCAAGGATCGGTACACAATTCCTGGAAGCTGAAAACATCCTAGTTCTTGCATGGCCAGCATACTCAGACATGTCACCCATTGAGTATGTTTGGGATGCTCTGAATCGAGAACTACACGACGGTGTGTTCCAGTTCCTGCCATTATCCATCAACTTCACACAGCCATTAAAGAGGAGTGGACCAACACTCAACAGGCCACAATCAACAACCTGATCTTCTCTTTGAAGATGTGTTGCACTAGGTGAGGCAAATGTTGGTCACACCAGATACTGACTGGTTTTTAGACTCCCCCAATAAAGCAAAACAGCCCATTTCAGAGCGGTCTTTTATTGTGGCCAGCTTAACGCACACCTGTGCAATAATCATGTTGTCTAATCAACATCTTGATATGCCACAGCTGCGAGGTGGGATGGATTATCTCTACAAAGTGTCCCCTAATAGAGATTTACACAAAATTCTGAATAATGTTCGAAGGAAGTTTATTGTGTACATAGAAAAAGTCTTAGCTCTTTGAGTTCAGCTCATGAAAAATGTTGCATGATGTTAATTCTTGGAGTAAGTACTCTCAGTTACTACCAGTCTCACGCAGCAACCCCAGCTTCAAATTACTCTGCTCCTGCCGTGGTTAACAGAGCAGGATGGAATTTTTCCTCTAACGTTTATGACACTGTCTCACTAAAATAAATCTCCTATAAATGATTTTACATATTTTTTCAACATTAATTATTCACAATTCTTGGCAATTATCCAAATATGCTAATTAGATGAGGACATAATTTAGCAGCTTTTAGAACAGCCAATAGTGAGCTGGCAACTGATGTTAAAAAACTCACTTCAAACTCAGATCAAAACTTGACAACCATGAAAACTACAACTGCAACTCTGCAAATATTTCTATTACTGCTACTACTACTATTACTGCTACTGCTACTACTACTATTACTGCTACTACTACTATTACTGCTACTACTGTTATGATTGGTGTCTGTAATAATGTTTTATTTTAGTTTCTGTCGTGTCATCCGTTTCCTTCCTCCTGTCTGCCTTTGCTCCAGCCCCGCCCACTCTCACCTGCTCCTCGTGTTTCTCTCCCAGGTGTTTCCTGTTTGTGCTCGTTAGTCTCACCTTTAAATTCTGTGTTTTGTCTTCACTTCCCTGTCGGATCATTGTTCTGTACTGTCCTGCCCTACCAAGCCTTGTGAGTTTTTTGAGCTGCCCTGTCAGCACTTTTTGTTTAGATAAATTTTGATTTTTGGTTCTTTTGAAACTGCCTGCATCATGGGTTCATTCCAGCCTGAAAATCTTGACACTACTATAAATATTACTATTACTACTACTACTACTACTACTACTACTACTACTGCTACTACTATTACTACTATTACTACTACTACTACTACTACTACTACTACTACTGCTACTACTACTAGTATTACTACTACTACTATTACCACTACTAAAACTACTACAAATACAACGATTCCTATAATATTACTATTATTACTACTGCTGCTACTACTACTATTAAAATATTACTACTACTATTAAGAAGTAGTAGTATTACTGCTACTACTATTATTACTTCTACTACTATCAACACTACTAAAACTACTACAAATACAACTATTCCTATAATATTACTAGTACTACTACTACTACTACTACTACTACTACTGCTACTACTATTACAACTAATACTACTACTGCTACTGTTATTTTACTACTACTATTACTACTTTTCTAGTACTTTCACTACTACTATTAATACTACTACTACTAGTATTACAACTACTACTTTTACTACTATTGCTTCTTCTGCTACTACTACAACTACTACTTCTTCTCCTACTACTACTATTACAACTACTACTTTTACTACTACTACTTTTACTACTGTTGCTACTATGGCTACTACTGTTGCAACTACTTATCCTACATAACTATTACTATCACTAGTACTACTACAACTATGACTACTACTGTTACTACTACTATCACTACTTCTACTATTACTAATACTGTTATTACTATTAGTACTACTATAAAAACTACTGCTACTACTATTACAACTATTTCTACTACCATTACTATTACTACTACCATTACAACCACTAAGAATATTGTTACTACTGAAACTACTACTACTTCTACTCCTATTATTACTTCTACTATTACAACTACTTTCATTATCAGTACTGAGGGTGGCTGTGGAAGAGTGGTCAGATGAGTCGTCCTGTAATCCAGTGTTTCCCAACCTTTATAGACTTGTGTACCCCCTGAGCCATTTTGTCATACCACTAATACCCCCTCTGTCAAACGTCGTGATTCTCCAAAATTATAATGTACAACAGCTGATTATTAAAGGAAAATTATTTAACCCCCTAGGACATTTAATGTTCAGGTATTTTATTCTTCTTTTATTTCTTTTCAAATTAAACATAAAGATAAATATGTTGCCTTGAAAGTGCATAAATAATTAAATAAACAACCTAGATAATGGCAGGTGCAGGAAGCAGAAGTTTCCAAAATACATCAGATACCCAAAATGAGCAAATTATTTGAGATTCCGCGTTTTACTGGACTCCATTTTTTTTTGTCAATTTTGTGATTCTGTTTGCATTTACTGCATTGCAGAAATCATAGGGCTCTACAAATCTCAGTCCTGTTTTTTTGTTTTTTACACACCTGGGAAATTTTTCTATGTACCCCTGGTTGGGAATCTGCTGTAATCGGTGGGTTGCAGGTTCGATCCATTTTACCATTTCTACAACTGTTATTACAGCTATTACTGCTACTACTACTACTACTACTACTACTACTACTACTACTACTACTACTACTACTATCACTATTACTGCTACTATTGTTATTACTACTACTACAACTAATACTACAATTTCTAGTACTACTATTATTATAACTTTCACTACTATTTTTGCTACCACAATTACTCCTACTGCTACTACTAATTCTACTGTTACTACAAATATAACTACTACTTCTACTATTAATACTACTACTATTAGTACTATTACTACTACTACATTATTACTACAATTACTAATATTACTACTACTACTGTTAATAGTTTTACTGCTATAACTACTGCTACTAATGCTATTACTACTACTAGTACTTCTACTATTACTACTACTAATATTGCTACTAGTACTATTACTACTACTGCTACTATCATTAATATTAATAGTGTTACTACTATGGGGCAACACAGTGACTCAGTTGGTAGAGCTGATGCGTCTAAGCAAGAAGGTCGCCGGTTCAAATCTTAACCCGGGGACCTTTCTGGGTAGAGTTTGCATGTTCTCTCCGGGTACTCCGGCTTCCTCCCACAGACCAAAAACATGACTGTTAGGTTAAGTGGTAACACTAAATTGTCCCTAGGTGTGGGTGAGAGTGGTTGTTTGTCTCGTTTGTCTCTGTGTCCCTGTGATGGACTGGAGACCTGTCCAGGGTGTACCCCGCCCCACAGTGACTGCTGGGTATGGGCACCAGTGACCCACATGACCCTGAAAGGAAGAAGTGGTGTAATGTTGTATAAAGTATCACAAAGCGATACTTGAGTAAAAGAACAAGTATTTTACTAAAATGTTACTTTGGTAAAAGTTAAAATCTCCTTTAGGAATATAACTTGAGTAAACGTCTTAAAGTATGTGATATTTGTTGTAGTTAAGTATTAAAAGTCAAAGTATTGATTTAAAATGAGCAGTTAGATTTTCTGTAAGGACATTTATTAGGAGGTGACCTCCCCAAAAACTGCAGAAATGACTGTTGTATTAAAAGAATGAATGGATGTTAAATTTAGGATGCACTAGTCCAGCTGTTTCAGTTTATATACATATATCAAGGCTGCACAAAGCTTTTCCCCAAAATGAAAATCTATCTGAGGGCTGCGGCCAAATGTAAGAATATAATTCATGAAATACAAATACTTCTTAAGTACAGTCCTTTTATTTGAATGATTCTGTCCTGCTGGAGTGTGACATGATTTGTTTGTGTACAAACTAATACACTATCAAAGTTTTATATATTTATACTTCTCATTCAACCACAGTTAAATTCACTCTATCTAGGAGGCTCAGTTTATATGGATAGTTTTTATTTTTTACAACAACAAGCTGCAATGAAAACAAGTAAAAATGAAGTAAAAGGAACGACTTACTACTTTTTGCATTTTTTAAAAAATGTAAGTAGTAGAAAGTACATCTAATTGTGTGAAAATGTAAGAAGTAGAAGTAAAAAGTAGACTGAAAAATAATTACTCAAGTAAAGTACAGATACCCAAAAATTCTACTTAAATACAGTAACAAACTATTTGTACTTAGTTACTTTACAACTCAGATGATGGATGGATGGAGTATTACTACTATTACTACTGCTACTAATGCTATTACTACTAGTAGTACTTCTACTATTATTACTACTACTACTATTACCACTAATAATAATAATAAATGTTGGTTTCTTCTTTAGATTAATCTTTTTATGTACAGTGCCCTGAGACAATGTATGTTGTGACTTGGTGCTCTATAAATAAACTGAAATGAATTGAATTGAACATTAATAGTATTACTACCATTACTACTGCTTTTAATACTATCTCTACTACTAGTACTACTACTGCTACTATTGCAACTATTAATATTAATAATACTAATAAAACTATTTATAGTACTACTAGTACTACTACTATTGACAGTACTACTATTATTACTACTACCATTACTAATTTGCTACTACTATTACAACTACTTCTACAATATTTTAATAATATTAATACTACTACAACTACTATTACTGTTACTACTACTATTAATACTTCTACTACTACTATTACTACTACTACTACTATTACAACTACTACTTTTACTAGAATTGTCACTACTACTACAACATTACTACTACTGCGTCTACTATTACAGCGACTTCTACTACATTACTACTGCTAGTACTACTACAACTACTTATACTGTTACTACTACTATTACTACTTCTACTACTACTGCTATTACTATTACAACTACTTCTACTATTAATATTGATATTACTAGTTCTACTACAACTACTGCTTCTATTGCTTCTACTACTATTACAACTACTACTAATACTACTAATATTATTTTTACTACTGCTACTAATGCCAATATTACTACTACCGTACTATAAGTTTAAATCTAAAATACATAAATAAACCCTAAAGGTAAAATCTAATGAACCAATAAAATAAACAAAAAAAAAAAAAAACAACAACATATATTTAGGTAAATTTTAATGTTACATTGTTGATTTATTATTTAAAAAAGGCTGCAAAAATGGTAAAAGTCAAGAGACTACTATTAACTTCTTATCATTTTCACTCAAATCACTTCAGTGGAAGTGATTAATGTTGACTGCTATAATGAAAAATGAACTAAAAAACATTGACTTTAAGTTGATCATAATAAACACAAATGTTCAGTTTATAACGATTATAGGAACATAAAAAGCATTCATGGCGTTGGATTCAAAGATACATTTTTTATAATTTAAACTGGTTACTTCTGACACTGTTTAGTGGGTGGGGCTTAGGAACTGATTGACAGTTCCTGCTTAGTGGCTGTGCTCCGCTCCTACTGGGACCTCTTGCCTGAAAGTGCCTTGTGTGCCATCGCAGAGCTCTGTGCCCAGCCCTCATTATCTTTATCTGTGCACACACCTCCATTCCTTTTCTCTGGTTTTCAGTATGCATGCTGCATCTTTCTTCTCTCCCCTCCCTGCTAATGGAGGTGGGCACGCTTCCCAGTGCTGGTGCATCTAGCAGGTGCAGCCTCTTTCCTCTCCTCCCTCCCTTCCTTATCTCCCTCTCTTCCTTTGCTCTACCAGTGTGCACTCGGCTCCGTCTGATTTTTTTTAAATTTTTTTTCACCCCCTCTCATTCGTTCCCTGTCTCTCAGTGGCAGCAGCTCAGGGAGGCAGCTGCATGTGTGTCTGCATCACAATTGCCACAGGTAAAGACAGCTGCATTGCTGGATGCTGTGAACTCCGACGAGGGGGAGCGTTTGCCGCTGCATTGGCAAGTGCTCATTCCAGCGCGGGGCGCACATTTTTAATCATCTTCAAAAAAAGCATCCTGGATGGAAGGACGAGCAGAGGATCCCAGGCAGCACATCAACAAATCACAGCCTGACTGAGCAGAGCGCTGGCTTTCAGGGACTAAGAAACAGCTCTCAGAAATCACAGCAGAGACTCTGTGGAATATTTTTTCCAGCATTTATGGTTTTAGTTTATTTTCCTACTTTCTGATCTTCCCTTTAAATAATTTCTTTCCAAAACTCTCTGCATCTCATCACCATCTGTTCATATTTTATCGTCCTGTAGTGGAATGTTGCTTGTAAATGTATGAGAGGATGCTTTCTGAGTGCTTGCTGCAGTGTTAACGAACATTACACTGGGATGGCAGAGAGCTGAGCCGACAGCTTGGGGAAATCTGATCTACAGCCGGCTGGAGAAGGAGCAGGATCACTCGTTGCAGCTGCAGATTTATCCGCCCTGTGATGCTGCGCGACAACACCCCTCGCTCTTTCCCGACTCCAACCCTCTCTCCTGAAATAAGTCTTTCTTCTAGACCAGATATGGGATTTTAACTGGATTTTGATGTTCTGTTTATTGGAATTGAGAGCACACAAAAAGGAAACAAAGCTGTTTTTTTAATTAAAGAGAACTAAAACAGGAGGAAAAAGAGACAACGACTGGCAGAGATAAATATTCACAAGAGACACAAGAGATATTTCTTTTTGATCTCTGTTTCAGTTACAGAAGACACATTTGGATTTACAGAAAGTTGATGTGGCTAAATGTGTTGGAAGAGGTTACATTCGTATACCTTTTTTAATCTTTCTGGACCTCCTCTGGCTGGGGAAGCCACTAGACCCACCCTACAAGTTCTGGTCATTACTGTCCCATCGTGGATTGTACATGGATGCTACATATGACGTCGAGTAATATTCGTTGTGGATTTCTGCTGCAGTGGCATTCAAACACTGATCGCATGGATTTCCCGTATGCACAAATGTGAAGACATTCTTTCCCCACCCATCTCTATCCTTATTCCTTGTTTTTCCTGGCAGACGCATCACTTTTTCTACTTCTCCTTTTGCTTCCCTTGTCGTGAACATTCCTGGAGATTTCTGATGAAAATTGATTTTGGGCAGGACTAAACATGGACTAATCAGGCGATTTTCTCTAAACCCCACCTCTTTATCTCTCTGGGTCTCGGTGTGTGAAAGTGTGCTCTCTGTGGTTGTGTGTCTGCATGTCTCCCCTGCACCCCTCTCCTTCTCACTATCCCTTGGAATACTTATCTGTGTTTTAGGGATTACGAATCTAAGTCTTTGGGGAGTTTATCTGCTTTGTTTCCTTTCCATTTGTCTTTTCAATGTTTGGCATTGTTGAATGCCTTTCTGCTATGTGCTATCAAGGCTTATCGCAGGGTTAACCCTTAATGAGCCATAAAGAAAGGCAAGAAAGGATGAGTGAGTGTTCCGGGGCAGGTATTTCCGGGGCAGTGATCCTGGAGGAACCTGAAGGATCAGGGGCTTCTGGGGCTCGCGGAGAGGGCCAAGCTCCAAATCGGGGTCCCGTTCGTTGTGCAGTTTGGCCTCGCCAGCAGACATGGCTTTGTGTGGTCCCCTTACTTATTGGGTTCGTTGGCCTTGGATTGAGCCTAATGCTCCTGAAATGGATTGTTGTTGGTACAGTGCGGGATTATGTGCCAACTGACCTGGTGGATGCTAATAGAATAGGCCAAGATCCTATCTTTCTTTCAAAGCCAAGCGGGATTCCTAAAGGTCCTGATACGACCACTACCACCACTCCTACAGGTGATAGTGGGAACCCCACGCCTAGAACTGTAACCATGGCTAAAGGCAGAACAAGAACTACAGCTACTACCACCGCTATAAACTCGAGAGGGGGCGGGGCCTCTGGTAGTCAAGTGACACCTCGAAATCCTGGAAATCGTAATGGACGTATACCTTCAGTCTTTACTACAACTGCAGCATCACGAACGACTTTTGTCATTGGAGGAGCAACTACTGGCTCATCTTCACCCAGTCTAACGGTTCTACACGACTCTACACAAATGTGGACTACGGAGCATACTACTACTGAGGTGGTCTCCACTACACTGACCACTCGTGTGCACAACCACCGAAAAACACGTAAGTTATTCATAGTCTTTACAAACTTGAACCTTTTTGCTTTTAAGCACCTGCTGTGTGGTTGCTTGTTTGAAGAGGTCTTTGAACATTTTTTTTGTTGTCAAAATGGGCCTGTTGTTGGGTTTTCACAAGCCAGCATGGTCTTTGACCTTTATGAGGTTTGTTGTTTCTTCGTAAATAATCTGGCTAGAAATAATCATGCCCTATTTTAAGAATGGTGTCTGAAATCCTTGTTGGGTGAATATTGTAAAACATTGATCAGTGGTGGGTACTACAAGGCCTTTGGAACTATGAGGATTCATGAATCAATATTTCTGTTGTGGGTAGATAAAACTCTGTCTTGGTGTTTTGGATGCTGAATTCAAAACCAACAGCAAATGTTACAATAATAACAGTGTTGCAATGCAGTGATTAAACTGTTAGTCATGAATAAGTATTAGTTTGTGTTTGCAGAAGGAAATTGTATGAAGATTCCCAAAAATGTGCATATGCATCATATACTGTGCCAGCAATTCATGTAATTTCACTAGAATGCAGTGTTTGTGCCTTTTTACTGGAAGTGAGAGAGAATGCACTGACACTGCATGTACACTGAGGGGTGTTGTTTATCGGTAACGTCGAAGCTGCTTGGTTGTGGCTCTGAAATATTGTCTTTTTTCCCCATGGCACTCCTAACTTGGTGTCTGACCCGACAGATTTAGCTGATCGTCATATTTAGGTTAAGTTTAGAAGAACTGCAGGCAGATCTATTTGTTAATAGATGCTGATATTTTCATTCTGCTTTTATCACCTGTCCTTGACTCAAGTTATGCGAGCGTCTGTGCTATTGATTAAAGCTATTGGGGATTTTCTTGCAGCAATCAATGACACACTCACTCACTCACACACACACACACACACACGCATGCATGAACACACAGAGCTTCCTCCATGATAGATTTCTCTGCTCTAAAATGGTGTCATGTTATGTGCTGGACCTGGTGTTGGGGCTTGTCTCTGTGATCATAGCTTGGGCCAATCCTGTTTCAAAATTAAATGTAGCCTAAATGTTGCTAGTGTGACTGAAAACCGATTCTGGTTCATGGCACATCTATCTTCTAGGGGAACATGTAGCCTGATAATAGTTGTTCAATAAAAGATTTTAGCCTCACAATTGCAATTGCACTCATATTTTTATTGTTTAGATCTCAAGTAGTCATCTTCTGACCTTTCAAAAAAACTACTGCCTCAAAAAATAGTACCACCATTATGTCAGACATTAAAAACCACTAGTACAAACCTACAAGCTTGTACTGGATTTTCACTAAGTATTTGACAAAAAAGTAAACTAGTGTACATGACAGAAATCTTGACTGACTTTGCCTTTGATTTCCTCCTACTCCAAGCAGTTTTGACCAAAGGATTGATTGAAAAGAAGCTGTAGTGTTGTGAAAAAAACCACATCTAACCCTGGTTGAAGGTTTGGTTTAAATTGTAACAATTTCATGCTATTACTGCTGAGGTTAGCATACATTGTTTTTCTGCCTCACAATAGAAATTTGAGATACCTTGATCAAATTTTCTTGCTGTTTTGCACCTCTGGTAGCTAGAAGGCACCAGCATTGTCACATTGTCCACTATCATCAGCTTCAGTTTTCAGAAGGCTTTCTCAACATATTCTACAATGTGGCTTTGTTTACAGCAGTTTCTGATTAGAGACAAAATTGTAATTTGGGTTGAAATGCTTTTTTAAAAACTTCTTTAACATTAAGGGCGTATTCACACCTGCACTGTTTGGTCTGATTTAATCAAACTCTAGTTCGTTTGCCTGGAAAGTCCGGTTCGTTCGTGGAGGTGTGAACACGTAATCGAACTCTGTTTCGGATCAAAAAAAGCGAACTCTGGTCCGCCTGAAAACCTAGGTCTCGGTTCGATTGAAACGAACTCTGGTACGGTTCGATTGCATGTGTGAACGGTAAGCGGACCAGAGACCGCTCCAAAAGCAGGAAGTAGACTATACCTCATGACATTCTGAGTAATAACAGTAATAAATTTACTTATATGGTGTAAAAACCTCGCTGGACGACTGTATAAGGTAGACATCATGACTGTGGAGCTGGACGCGCTCCTGCTCGATTAACATAGAGCTTCCTCAGCTGACTTGTGTGTAAAAACATCATTCTCCATGGTTCCGCCTCATCTTCCTCTCATGCTGAGCTCAATGTTGAAGACTATTTGTTTAGCACATTTACCAAAAACAAAAAATAAACTCTATAACCACTAAAATGTTACATTACTATTGTTTGTTTACATTTTGTGAAGAAGGAAGCTGGTCCATGTCTTCTTCTGTAGGTTTCATGTTGATTCCTTCAGTGGTTCTTGGTGCAGCGCCCCCACAGGTGAGGGCGGGAACAGGTTGKTTWCAGGGTTTAGTTTGGTTGAGAAAGTGCAGTGTGAATTCAAACCAYACCAACAGAAAATGTAAACAAAGCTTGCAGTTTTGGTCCCCAATCGAACCGAGTCTACCGGACTATCCGGTGTGAATACGACCTAAATCACATGGCTTGTTTTCAACCTGTAAAAATGTGGACACTTACATTACTTCAGAGTACAACTTTAGGAATCCTGGATACAACCATTGTACCACTGTTTGAGAAGCAAAGATCTAAACCAAATATTTTTGATTAATGATTAAGAGTTAGGGTGCTGATTCTAACACAGGGCAGCTGTGGCTACATTGTAGCTTACCACCACCAGTGTGTGAAAGTGTGGATGAATGGGTGGATGATTGAAGTGTAAAGTGCTTTGGGGTTTGTAGGAACTTGGTAAAGCACTTTATACAGTAAGTCCATTCCACTTACCATGTTAATGGTATAATAAACTAGGGCTGCAAATAACAATTATTTTAATAATCGATTAATCGGTCGATTATTTTTTCGATTAATCGATTCATCGGCCAAATCATTAAAACGCTTAATTACATAAATATGAGTAGATATAAATTAATTTCATTCCTGAATAAATTAGGGATGTAAGTTATCGATTAATGAATTAATCCGAAGTTGATTTATCTCATTCAGTGACTAACAATTAATTGATAAGCAGCCATTTTCTTAAAAACAGGAGTTTTCTCTTGAATTCAGAGGGTCTTTTCATGACAGGAAGTATTTTTTTACATGGCGAGGGACGCATAAATTGTGCGACACAACGAATCGATAATGAAATTCATTGCCAACACTTTTAATAATCGATTTTTATTGATTTTACCGATTCGTTGTTGCAGCCCTTTGATAAACAAAAAAAATGCAACTTTATTTCATGTTTGACAGTGAGCAAAAAGACAGCAGTGCCTCTTAATTATGCAGTTATACCAACTCTCACATAAAATACTGTCAGGATTTGTGATTTGCATGATTGCCATCATTTTTAAAAACTATTGACAGTTCAATAATTGCAGCCATATATTAACTGTTAATATCACTCCCAGCCCACCTACTTTGTCTGAAATCTGGTGGACTGCAGAGATGCAGCTAATGCTTTTGTGTCTGCGATTCTAAAATAATGTCCCCAGAATACACCAGAGACCAGGGAGTATTCTTCCTGGCAATAAGAAACGGTGTATCGTTTCATTAACAAGAGGAGAAATGGGGGCCATTCATCATCAACTATTCATTTATTAATTATCCATTAAAAAAAGAAAAATGCCTTTTCTCCAGCAAGAGCTGAAGAAAGCCATTAAGCCTGGCTGATAGATATCCTATGGAAAATGTCACTCCTTCTGCAGCACGCCGAGAAAGTTCTGCCACAACGGAGTTTGTTCGATAATCCTAAACACCCTTCAGCCCTCCCTCCCCTTCGATTCCACCACCCACATGCTGCTTTGATTTGAAAAGGCCATCATTTTCACATTAACTTTCCATTATGTGTAAATGTCTTGTGTTAGTTTTGAATTGACTGTGTTGGACCACGTTCAGAAACCCAGCGAGTTTTGGTGAGTCCATCTGTGTGCTCTTATCAGTGCAAAATTAAGAGTGACACAGATTTTCAGCTCCCATCGGGCCGTGGGGCCGCCACTGATCTGTTAAGTGAGCAAAGCCACTTCATACTGATGCAAAGCCCATCCAATACAGACCACTGTCAACCATATTATTCTGTGTTAGTGGGACTTTATAACATCCAGTGCTTGTTTCCTGGAAAATCTTTTCCATATGTTTAGGATCAATATTTTTAATACTAGCATACACATTTTAATTTTAAGCCTTGTGATTCCAAGCCTCTTACAACGTACGGTGGTGGTTAACTCGCTGTTTTCCTCTCCACAAATCCAAGATTTTGACTTTTTAATAATGAAACACTGCTAACAGTCTGTAATATTTTCTTTTGGGGACAAACACACCCTCCAGTTTTTAGACATGCTAGTTCTGTCATTCAGGCCTGTTTTATTTTTTGCTGAGCATGAATGGTGGAGTGCAGCTTTGGTGACATTCAAGCTCGTCTCAACTGTCAACAAGTAACCGTCTGAAACTCCAGTACAGAATGATAAGATAGTTAAGCTGTCAGATGTCCCTTTGCAAGAACGACATCTTAACATCATAAGTTATCCCCAAGAGATGAGCTGCCAAATAAAACAGAGGTCTTTAAAATGTAACGTCATCATCAGAAGGCAGGCCGTGTGTGACGAGGTCACAGCCTTAATAACGCAAGAAGACAACAAGTTGCAAACATTCTTTCAGCTTTTAAGATTTGAAGCTACAATCAGATGGAAAAAAATAAATAAAAACATAAACTTTCCTTGAGTCAGTTTTCAGTCGGCTTTACTTGTCAAACATCCTGAAGACATTGTCTCCTACAGTCAGACTGCAGGAAGAATAAGACTTCTGATGTGTCAGATACATTCAATAAAACTTAAATAAAAATCATTGCTGTATAAAGGATTGTGTTGTTTTTAGGTTGTTTATAAAAAGAAGGGTTGAAGTCAGAATGTTTAAAACCACCTCAGAATTAGTGGGTTGTGTTTATGTAGATGAAATGAGACCCCGAATCAGGCACAGGAAACCAGTCCAGTTCCCAGTCTTGAATATTTATTTACACATAAATAAACTGTATCACAGCCGCTGTGGTCCATCCCTCCCTGGGGAAAAAAACATATCCCCTCATACATGTCAGTGCTTTTATAGTGAACCTGTCACACCACTGATATGATGCCATAGCCCTTAAACAAGGAAGCAAAGACTAAATAAAATAAAATAAAAATGTGTTGAGTCTTTGTTTAAAGTAAATGACTGCAATCAATCACAAAGTATGAAAGATAAGACTATCTAAAATCCTGTTAATCAACCACAAAATATCTGACAAAGTCATGAGGAATTGCCTCTAAAGTTTCATTTTGAATTAGAAAATATCAAGGCTATACTAGTTGTTAATTTTCTGATATAAAACTAAATGTAAATTGAAAAATAAAAAATCATTTAAAGGGCCAATATTATGTGTTTCTCAGGCCAAGGAATTAAAGGACAACTGCTGTTAATGTTGTGTCTCCCGTGTGTCGTACAGTCACAGAAATAAAAATCTAAATCATATTCACCTCTCTCTAATTTAATTCGGTTTTCCTTTGGTCAAATAATTTTAATTTAAAGGGCCAATTTTATGTGTTTCTCGGGCATACATTTAAATACTATACCATAATAAAGTATCTATGTCACCGTTAACTGTTATTAAAATGCTGTTTTTATGTTTAAATAGAAAATAAACTTATCTTCTCATCACTTCCTCTTCTAAACGCCTTGAAATTAGCCTCTGTCTCTTTAAGAACCACCTTCTGCTCCTGTTCTGTCCCGTTCGGGGG
>NW_013954426.1:0-4600 GCF_001266775.1 Austrofundulus limnaeus | reverse complement strand
TGTACCAGGAATGTACTAGGTATGTACTAGGTATGTGCTAGGTATGTGCTGAGTATGTACTAGGTATGTACTAGGAATGTACTAGGTATGTACTAGGAATGTACTAGGTATGTAGCAGGAATGTACTAGGTATGTAGCAGGAATGCACTAGGTATGTACCAGGAATGTACTAGGTATGTGCTAGGCATGTACCAGGAATGTACTAGGTATGTACCAGGAATGTACTAGGTATGTACTAGGTATGTGCTAGGTATGTGCAGAGTATATACTAGGTATGTACTAGGAATGTACTAGGTATGTACCAGGAATGTACTAGGTATGTACCAGGAATGTACTAGGCATGTACCAGGAATATACTAGGTATGTACCAGGAATGTACTAGGTATGTACTAGGTATGTGCTAGGTATGTGCTGAGTATGTACTAGGTATGTACTAGGAATGTACTAGGTATGTACTAGGAATGTACTAGGTATGTACTAGGAATGTACTAGGTATGTAGCAGGAATGTACTAGGTATGTAGCAGGAATGTACTAGGTATGTGTTAGGTATGTACCAGGAATGTACCATGTATGTACTAGGTACACATATGGTACATTCCTGGTACATACATGATGTACTAGGTATGTACCAGGAATGTCGAAGGCTGTTGTAAAGATCTTTCATTTATTTTAACCTTCTTCATAAGTTTGTTTAGGGACTTACTGATACGTATTTGTCCTAACTAGGTACATTTTGGATTCTTACCTGGTACAGATCATGTTTGTACCTTCAACTTACTGAATACTTACTATGTACACATCTGGTAACATATCAGGTCAGTACTGGATATGTCATCTGATACCTACCTGTTGCGTATCGTATACTTACCTGGTAAACTGGCTACCAAAATGTGTTTTCATGTGATGTTCAACACTTCTTACAACTTCAATAAAAACAAGTGATTGTTTAAAATACAGAAAAGTTTTTTTTAACAGTTATGTTGTTGAAATATCACCTGCTGCCATCCTCTTCAGCTCTATTTTGAATAAAGCCTGTCAGCAGGTGATTACAGAGCAGCTGTGGACCACCAGTGGGTACCATGACCCACAGTTGGTCAAAAACACTCCTTCTACTGGTTATAAAAAGATGTGAGGTCAAAGTGAAACACCTTTCCTCCCTCTGCTTATAACACTGTTTATTTCTTGATTGCAAAGCCTTCAGCTCATTCTGATGTATCCTCCTCACACCATTAAAAACAGCCCCATACACTAATCAGTACACTTGTGGAAATAACTGCATCCTGTGAGTGAAACTGATTTTTAATCACTGAAGCATAGCGTTCTGCCTCATCACTGCTCGCTAAGCCACTTTCCAAAAAAACCAAGCTGAGATTGTGTTAATGAGAAGTCATAGCAGAATCATCGTTCATTTACAATCGAAAAGGAAGCAGTCAGCAGTCAGCAGTCTGGTAATAAAAACATCATCTGTGCTGAAAATCACATATTCTCATGTTTTCGTGACGTGACCGACTCTCCCACTTTGACAGCTCTGCTGACAGATGACTCAAATGACAACTTTTTGATGTGAAATATAATGTGCCTCTGAAGACAAAAACATTAATTTGGTCTGTGTTTGTTAGGAAAATATCTAATCCAGCCACTGGATGTACATCTTTAACTGACGAACTTTGGGAGTCAATCCATTTCAAGATGGCCGCCAGTGTTTGTGGATGTTAAGCTGAAAAAAAAGGATTTTTTTGTGTAGTAACAATTATTTAATTTTTCTTTTAAATTTTACAAACAAAATATCAAAATCTCTAAACTACTAGAATTTACTAAATAAACAATACACATTATATTGTATATCAATATTACTGTACAAAAAAGTAAATGCTAATATTATTTTAGCAGTAATATTGAAGTGTTTTTTCTGGACAGCACATAAACATGAATATATGAAGTAACTTCTACTCTTCTGGACTAAAACTGAGGGTGCATGCACATACAAAGGCTGCTGCTCCTCATTCCCTTGCTTCACTTTTCAAGGAGAGGACAAGACATGGTGGAAATAAAACATAAGTTGTCTGCTTTCTTTTGCTTGAATACATTTGTTGGTGTGCAATAGTTTGATGACATAATGTAGGTGATATTTAGTTGTCAGGGAACAGGGAATGCATATTGTAGCATTCTGCTGTGTTTGGCTGTTTGTCATGTGACTGCAGTGGAGGATTGTGGGTAGGATTCATGTTTGTTGTTGTTAAATCATTTTAGGGAATTGGTTAACATTGTTCTTTCAGCAATTAGTCTGTTGTGTTACTGTAATTTGTGTGTTCATCAACTAAAAGTGAGAGTGGTAGGCCTAGTCATTAATAAGACCTGTGAGTTTCACTTTGTCTGTGTTGTTCATGAAGAAGAATCCAATAAAGGTTCTTCAAAACTGCCACCTGGTGGTGATGTCTTGAACTACAACAAGAGCTACACCTCTCTCTGTAGCTGTGAGGTGTCATGATACAATATTGTGCTTGATGCATGTGTGCTGTTATAAATAACTTGGAACGATTAACTAGAAAAAATCCTGTAAACAATTTGCACTAATGTTTAAGTAAATTTAAATGCTACAAATTCATGTAATATTTACTCATCATTATCTAGTAAAAGTTATTAAGAATATAGTTAAAGATTGTGAATAAATCAGGTAAATTTTACTTAATTTGATCAAGTAAATATTACAAGATTTACTCGAGCAAATTAAGTAAAATTTACTTGATTTATTCCCAGCTGTTCCCAGCTTTTATGATGCAAAAACAGCAACACAGAGAAAAAAAGGAGAGACACACATCCATCTTGCTATCCTTTTGAGGACTTCACACACACACAGCGCTCACAGCTTCTCTGCCTCATTCTGCTGCTCCCGTTTTTAACACCAGGCAAAAAATGCATTTAAAACAGCTGATGTTAACTTTAGATCACAGTTTGAAACCCTCCAGCATTTTTAAAAAGAAAAACAACACGGACACGCTGATTACAGTGCGGGGAGAAAGTGAAAGTAAAACATGGTGCTGAGCACCCTTTGGTAAAGAAACTTAAACACAGCTTTTCTCTCTCCCCTCATATTCTGACACAGAGGGTAGAAACAGCTAAATTAGACAGTTAAAACACATTTACAGTTCATAACTCACCCTTGTTGTTGTAACATTCATCCTGTGTTGTCCGCGAGCACTTTCCGGCCTGCTGTGGGTCCATTTCCTTGAAAAATGAAACTTAACCAGGCACTTTAAAGAAGCTCTGCTCTGACACTGGTAGTCTATGTAGATAATAATGTAGGTTTACACACCCCAGAACTGAACATTTTGACTTCTGAACTTGCATATTTGGCATGACGCTATGGACTACAAAACCACACAGCGAGGAAAAAATGGTGGACTATGAAATCCAGTTGTCCGGAAATACATTACCATAAATGGTAGTTCTGAAGAAAAAAATGTGACAAAATAAACAATGACACGAAATAAGTAACAGCAGTTTTTGAACAAACTGAAAAATTTGACTCATAAAAAATATAAAAAATATATCTTTGCAGTAACTGGACAGCATAAATTAAACGTTTCTATACTCCTAGACACTATAATTGCACAAAAATAGTTTATAAATGCAAATAAAGTGCATTTAGCATGGTATGTCTCCTTTAAATCAAAACATTGATGGGATTAGAGGTGGTGGGTGGTCTGCAGTCCTTCACAGATTGAAGGTTTTTTGTTTGTTTGAATTATTCCTTTTAATTCTGACTCTATACATTAATATGCAGATTATCTGAGTCTGCCATGCATATTGTGATAAATGAGTGGGAGACGCCACATGAACAGCTCCATGCTGAGCTCAGATATTGGCCAAAGCAGGGCAGATGAATACTCCATGATGCTGTGGAGTCCACACAAACAACATGCTAATAAATCTTCTCAGACATGTTTGGTGCCTTTATCAGATTTAATCCCAGTCTGATCTGTAGGGATGTGCATCGTCTTTAAAGTGTGTTCTCGGCTGATTGTAACCCACTCTGTTCTGTTTGATTGCAGCGTCTCCGACCGTCCCTCCTCTGCACTCGGAGCATTTCAAACCCTGCCATGAGAAGGACTTGGCCTACTGCCTGAATGGTGGAGAATGTTTTGTCATCGAGACCCTCAGCGGACCTCACAAGCACTGCAAGTAAGTCCAGGCTGAACCAAAACGTTCAGCTACTTTCTTTTTCTTCTGCTCAGGTTTTCTGGATTTCTAAGCTGTGTTTGCTTTTCTTATGGCTGCTTTTGGTGAAACGTTGCTTTGGATTAGAAACTTGTTGAGGTTTTAAAGCTTGGTTTATGTTATGTGTGACAGCATGTGGACGATGACCTGTGAATAGATGGAGCTGCCATTTCTACTGTGGAATTCTGCAAACACCTGCTGTTACTTCACATACTCTCTGTTTAATGTTTACTTGCATTTTCTCATGTGTGCAAACTTATGGAAAGCCATTAGTGACAAAGTGTTGTAAATATGCATCACATTTATATGAGTAAATCATGTACATCATGGTAAAAACAGCTAAAGTACATGTTGTTCAGGTGTTATTTATGGGTTAAAATC
>NW_013954425.1:27323-28713 GCF_001266775.1 Austrofundulus limnaeus | reverse complement strand
CCCCCGGGGCCCTGCCACCAAGGAGGTTTTTGACCACCTCAGTGACCTCGTCCCCAGAGATCGGAGAGCCCAACCCAAAGTCCCCAGTCCCCCAAAATCAAATAAATCATTTCTTGTTTTTTAATATCCGTTTCTAAAAGGAAAATCCAGAGACCAGAACGTACACTGACCGGTCAGGTACCTGATTTTCCATTTTGTGGTTTTGATCTGAGCCTAAAACTGAAACATGAAGCGTTTTTGGTGTAAAAAGGGGAAAAAACAGTTGTTTTTATTTAATTTTTGATTGACAATTGAAAATTGAAAGAACGAATGATACATGGATTAGAGACTCACAGATCCTTCAGCCAGATGTTTGAATAATATGTTTCTTACTTACAGGTTCTCCTGCTTCTCCTGGTCGACCATCTTTGCCCATTTTCCCTGGTTGACCCTTTACAGACAGGAAAACAACTGTTTCACAAATTCAGCAAAAAAAAGGTTTTACTCATCAAAACATTTTCTTACTATCAAGCCAGGAAGACCTGGTGGTCCTTGGATTCCTTTAGGACCCTCTTTACCCTAGAGAGAGAGAGAGCGAGGGGACCAAAGAAAATAAATTAGTAATAGCTGTGGACTGTGCCTCCCCCATCTTCAGGCCATTTTTTTATTTTTTATTTTCTGGGGAGGGCTGGGGTGGGGTTTACCTTCATACACTTTGAAAACCCAGGTGATAAGTTTTCTAAAGTGAAAATAGTACACAAAATACAGTCTGACCTTTTCTCCAGCAGGCCCTGAGGGACCAACTGGGCCAGGTTGTCCATCATTACCCTGCAGAGGGAAGAACCAGTCTTAGTGAAGAACCACAGAAACAGAAAGCAGGACTCTGGGAACAAACAAATGTACTAGAGGATCATAAACATATGTAATGTTTTTTTTTTTCTATTTTAAAATTGACTTTTAAAAGCATCAACAGTTTTGTCTCAGAGCAGAATGAGTTTAAAAACAATGCAGACCCACAAAATACAAAACATAATTTAATCAACGTTTCTTCTAACTTAGAGGCCCTCATATTTTGACAGTGTTGTATAAAGTACCTCAAAGTGATACTTGAGTAAAAGTACAAGTATCTTATCATAAAAATACTTTGGTAAAACTTAAAGTCTTCTCTAAAAATATTACTTGAGTAAAAGTCTTAAAGTATCTTATCATAAAACTACTTTGGTAAAACTTAAAGTCTTCTTTAAAAATATTACTTGAGTAAAAGTCGTAACGTATCAGATTTCTTTTGTACTTAAGTCTTAAAAGTACATTTTTGACACAGATCTACTTAAGTTTTAAAGGCACTGTGTGTAGGATTTGTTGTTCTCAGCGACATCTAGTGGTTGAGTGGTTGAATCATCCTCCCTGGTCC